>NC_092743.1:99260143-99560143 GCF_047496795.1 Chiloscyllium punctatum | reverse complement strand
CAGAATTCCCAACATTGTGCTTAATCATTCACAGGGAATTATTTTCCCTTGCCTATTTTCTCTGGTTTTATTTCTATTCTTACAGGGCATAGTTCTTAGTAGTATACATTATCACAATGTTTAATGTGGTCAAAAACTTCATCCAGCAGTCATTATGGTAGAATCCCTATAATGCAGAAAGAGACCATTTGGCCCATCACGTCTGCACAGACCCAAGCCTTTCCCCATCGCCTTATTTACCTGCATCTAGCCTGCACATCCATGGATGCTACAGACTATTTAGCATCGTTGATTCACCCAATGGAAACCCACATAGATACAGAGGGAATGTGCAAACTCTGCACAGACAGTCACCTAAGACTGGAATCAGACCCAGGTCTTTGGCGCTGAGACAGCAGTGCTAACCACTAGTCATCATATTACCTCATAATTCAAGGACGAATCTGGTAATTGGTGCCAGTGAGATAATTTACCGTGAGGGATATCACAGTTGAATTCGGTTTTAATTGTATATTCCCTAAATTCAATTACATGCAGGCACTGGACATTACTTGGGGATTCACTTGGTCTCCCTTGAAAAGGGACTGAAAATGTGGTTGCTGGGTTAGGAAGATACACACTTGTCATGGGTATCTCAGTAAATAAATGCTCACGAAAGTGTGTAAACATTGGCTCCAGTGTTTCCTGTTTTCTTTTCCAGATTTCCAGCCTCCACAGCAATTTTGTTTCTGTTGAAACCAAATGGTACTTTCAGCCAAAATGCTGTGAAAACACAATGCCAGAGTAATGTTGCTAACTGTGTAAATAGGGAAGTGCATTGGAGGCAGTTATACTGTCAAGTCTATTCTGTAACCTTTACACTTCCTTGCTCAAAACTGAATGGATTCTCCCCCAGTAATTCACCTTCACTCACTATCAACATAAGCATTGCAGAAGTGATGTTAAACAGAAGCCCATTTCTGGGTTTATTTCTCCGCACGTCACAATAAGAATGAAAACATTTGAAAGAATTATATTTTAATTCAGCATGTACACATAGCAATATTTTAATTTCCCTTCAGCCAAATAATGTTTCCATTACCAGCAGGAATGTACTGCCTGTCACTGAGAGATTCTATCTATTGACCTCAAATGCCCCCTCATCCAACACATAGCCTCCAATACATGGTGGAGGTAGTGTCCCCTACACAAATCACATGCCAGTCTCCCAACAGCATCCATTGCCTATTATTGAATTGAATTGAATTAGCTTTATTGTCACACATACTCAAATAAGTCCAGTGAAAAGTTTATAAGTCGCCACTTATAGCGCCATCTTCGGTACAACTGTACCTTGGTATAATCCTTAGTTACAAAATAGAGAAATGAAGAAAAGAAATTACATTGCAGCTATACACGGTATGACTATAGTTCAGGAAAAAAAGAAGCAAAGTTAAAAAGACAAACATCACAGTTTCCCTCCAAAGGCTCCCCACAGCAGGCCAATGGAGGGGCCTCCACGTAGTTTGACTGGTGCACACTCCGTAACAGACCACTACACCATTCCCACACTAGGCCACTGCTGCCATGCTCTCACACCAGGCTCCACTGGGTTGCTGGTCACTGGTATCTCCACCAATCCCACTTCAGTGGTCATGAGTTAGAATCTGAGAGGAAGGAGGAGAGAAAGAAAAAAATAGACAAAGAATGTGCAGAGCGTAGGAGCTCCAGATGGTAAGAAGCAACTGGAAAAAGCAACTATGAATTTCTGAATTTTCTTTTAAAATGTTTCAAATCATCTTTAATTGGAATACTCAGGCTTTTAACCTCCAGTGGTGCACTTCATAGACGAGAATGTGATGGAATGTGAAGGGGGCCATTCTTTGAAAAAAGTGGCCAGTTAATATCTCACTCCCTTTTTAATTCTGTATGACTCTGCAATCATTTCCTTTCCTATTTATCTATTCAGTCTCCCTTTAAAAACTGGCTCTGCCATCCTTACAGACAGGTAAATTGCAGACCAGAGGAAAACGCTACATAAAACTTACTCTCATTCACTTTTCCTTCCACCACTTGATCTTAAATCTTGTCCCTATGGTTACCAAAGCACCTGCCAATAGAAACAGTTTCTCCTCATTTATACCATCAAAATATTTCATAGTCTGGAGGATGGGGCTGAATTTTACTCGAAATCAGATGGAACTTTTGGTGCATTTCATGGGGAGTTTCTATCCACGAGCCCGAGCTGGTTTTCCACACTTTTTCCCAAAATCACCTCATTATCTGTACACCATGCCTCTATGGGGCATTGCTCATCATATTCTCCCACTTACCAGAGGTCAAGTGTTAGTAATCTGCAACTACTTTGAATATGTCATACAGACTGAAACTGGCATCCCACATTACTGACATAGGCCTAGCAGTCCTGGTACTTCTTGGGGGAGAGAATGTGTGATCACTGTCCATAAACTATATCCCGAGATGTGAATAACTAGTGTCCAAGATGGAGGGCGGGAGCAGTGTGTGAGCTGGAGTCACCAGGTAACTACTCTGATTTCTGTGTCAGGAATCGTCGCTGTCAAGACAAGGTAGGAAAGTGCGTATTAATGAAGTGAGTGACTTGGTGATGAGGAGCTTAATGCATGCTAATGTATGTAAATAGTCGTCTCACTGCTGAGGCGTGAGAATCCTATCCCATCATTCAACACTTGATTGGAAAATGGGACATTTTGCTGTCAACATTGAGAAGCTCTGCAGGGACACATTCACGCAATTTTCCCAACTTGCTCACCATTCCCACATCGTTCAGGGTCTGGGAAGATTCAAACTGCCAGTATTGAATCTTCCCTGAACCTTTTCTGTTCTTAGGAGAACATTTACAGGTTCTTCCACATGATCGAGGTCCTGTTGATGTCCATCGTACTTGACCCTTCTCTGCACCTTCTCCAAGACCTTGGCATGTCCTGCCTAAAGTGTGATGCCAGAATTAGACGCCGATACTCCAGCTTAAGCCCAATCAGCTATTTGTAAAGATTTTGCACAACCTCGCTAGGCCTTCGGTTCTAAAGGGAAAGATTTTGTACTTTTTTTTAAACCAAGCTTATCAACACAATCTTTGAAGGCTTGCATGATTCTCAGGTCTCTCTAAGCTGAATTTTCATGTCATGAGCAATGAAACAGGAACCAGGATTGTTCCTGATTCCTGGGTCAGCCCCTGGGGAAAAACAGGCACGCTTTGGGATTTTAACTCGAATGCTCTGTAATTGGCATGGAGACAGGTTCCTTGACCTTAAGGAGTTTTCAAAATTTCTTTCATGGGATGTTAGCATCATTGGCTAAGCCAGCATCCCTAATTGTTCAGAAGGAAGTGCAGAGTCAACTACATGTTGTGTACCTTGAGTGTCACATAGCCAGATTTGGTAAGAGTAGTAAATTTCCTTCCCTAAGGATATTAGATGAGTGTTTAAGACAATCAATCAACAATAATTACATGGATGCCATTAGGTTAGCTTTTTATTCATATTTTCAAGACTTGTCATGGGTCGGATTCAAACTCATGTCCCCCCAAACCATTAGCCTTGGATTCTGGATTACTAGTTTATTGACATAACCACAATGCTACCAGCTTAGGAGTGTCACAAAGCTAGTCCCCTTTATCTAAAAGCTTTACCTTTCTCAAGGATACTGTGTCCTTGATTCTTTTCAGAGGGGTCATAAACACCTCCCAGCTCTGAGGTGACTAGTTTGGTACAGAGATGAAAAAGGATGTTGAGAGGCCTTTTGTTTATATGTAAACAGATGAGACTTCAGGCCAAAGTGGTCATGTTTTAGAAGTGACATGTATAATGAAAAGGGAGTGGTCAGCTCTCTAGTTGAGCAGCTCAGTCCAGACCTAGTTGGGAGTTCATCTGTTTGGAAGCAGGCTGCGAAACTTTCTCTCTCCTTCTGCCCTTCCAACTTCAACCTATAAGCATTTGTTCCATTTTTACTATTTTTTCAAAGGGGTTTGCTTTGACTGTTGTGTATCTTTGGAACAGCATATTTAAGACAAGTTTGGATAGACTGAGTTCTGTAGGGGTTCTTTAGTCTGTTCTTTGTGTATCATTGTGTAATTTTGTGAATAAATGTTTGTCTGTTTTAAACCTGACAGTCAACCTAGCTAACTTACTCCGGGTAATTTTCACTGTATATTTACTGAAACAAATTGTAAAGTTATAGTCTGGGCTGCCTGCTTAAGAATGTTTAGAGTGTCCTGGCCTAATCCATAACAGAGGCAACTTAAGGTCTTCCAACTTGCAGTGATCAAACAACAGGCTGCAAAAGTGAGCAAGTAACTGATAGAGTGTTTCAGTATGAACATGCACTCCTGCACCAATATTCCTCGACCAAATCACAAAGATGGCTACAGTAGCCAGTCCACCATTGTGTGATGTGCTCCGGGGGGGGGGATCCTTCACAAGATGTCCTTTGACTGAGTCTGCACCCGGTACATCTCTCTGGTACACTGCACACCTCCCACACCTGCTGTTGGGCTCTCCCTGTCAAGCAATTAACCTGTTTCTCCAATACAAGCGCCATCCTACCATTTGCCATTCCCAGAAGAATCACCGAAACACCTTGGTGCCTGCACCATCTTTAAAAAGCCATTGTGCAGCTGGATTCAACCCTAACACATGACATCATCTTGTCCCTATCTCAACACACAATTCTACTTCTTACCCCACCATCCTCCCACTGTTATAGTCCCCCACAATTTTGGCTAACCAGCCTATTTTGGAAATTACACCCCTTTACCCCTGCAGCCTCCCCATGCACCCTCCTCAACGATCAATGCACAAATCCCCTGAACTCCATTCATCCTGACCTCTGACCAACATTGACAAGCATCTGTGGATACCGGAAATCTGAAACAAAAACTGAAAAAGCCTGTGGGAAGAAATGTTGCAATTGTACCAGCCTCCATCACTTCCCCTGGCAGGTCATTCCATACACGTACCACCCTCTGCATGAAAAAGCTGCCCCTTAGGTCTCTTTTATATCTTTCCCCTCTCACCCTAAACCTATGCCCTCTAGTTCTAGACTAGACCCTAGGGAAAAGACTTTGTCTATTTATCCTATCCATGCCCCTCATAATTTTGTAAACCTCTATAAGGTCACTCCTCAGCCTCCAACACTCCAGGGAAAACAGCCCCAGCCTGTTCAGCCTCTCCCTAAAGCTCAAATCCTCCAACCCTGGCAACATCCTTGTAAATCTTTTCTGAACCCTTTCAAGTTTTACAACATCTTTTCAACAGGAAGGAGACCAGAATTGCACACAATATTCCAACAGTGGCCTAACCAATGTCCTGTACAGCTGCAACATGACCTCCCAACTTCTGTACTCAATACTCTGACCAATAAAGGAAAGCATACCAAATGCCTTCTTCACTATCCTATCTACCTGCGACTCCACTTTTAAGGAGCTATGAACCTGCACTCCAAGGTCTCTTTGTTCAGCAACACTCCCTTGGACCTTACCATTAAGTGTATAAGTCCTGCTAAGACTTGCTTTCCCAAAAAGCAGCACCTCGCATTTATCTGAATTAAACTACATCTGCCACGTCTCAGCCCATTGGCCCATCTGGTCAAGATCTTGTTGTAATCTGAGGTAACCCTCTTTGCTGTCCACTACACTTCAATTTTGGTGTCATCTGCAAACATACTAACTGAACCTCTTATGCTCGCATCCATATTAAAACCATTAAAACCAATTCAAAATACTGAAATAAGGCAAATGGGAATGCATACTTTCTTTTAGAAATGGAAGTCTTTTAAGCAGCTAGAACAGACAAAATGGACTGAATGGCTTATTTCATGCTGTACAATTCAATAACTCCACATCATGTTCACTGTTTGCACCATGCTACCAGCATCCATCTTCAAGTCAAGGAGAACATAGCCATGTGTAAGGTCACCCTATTGTCAGACATTAAGGGCTGTTATTTATTTACGGTACATTTTTATTACACAGTTATCTATATTTTAGAAGCCATTCCCCAGGGTTCAGGATAAATTGAACTGGAATGGCCTCAGCTGGCCTGATGAGCACTGAGCCTTTCCTGAATGCAGCAGCATGAAGGCTACTTTAACTCCCAGGCTTCATCCCAACATCACAGGTCAGCTGCCTGGTGGCTCTAGAGTCAAGAGGCTACCAGCCATAGCATTGGAATGGTTCCATGGGAGAGGGAGAGTGATGGAAAGGGCAAAGGCTTCAACGTGCCTCATGTAATTCAGGGAAAGCACCTTCCTGATCCTTCAAGTGACTTCTTAAAAACAACTTTACCTCAAATGGTATCAACTTATCTTTATTCCACTTCACAGGAAGAACTTAACAACTTTCCCTCTGTCATGCTTGTGTCTGGGGAAGGGTGGGGCGGCAGTTTATCGGGCAGGAGGATGGCAGCCAGGGATCTAATGGACTTCCTGATCACCCTCTATCAATTAAAACCCAATAAAATGCCTCAGTCTGCCACTGGCACTCAATCAGCAGTGGGGAGGTTGTGTGGGGGTGGGGTGGGGGGTGGGGGGAGGCTTGCATTGTGAGGTACTTGGCAGGAAATCCTGATGCATTGAAAGATGTGGAAATGAGGGGCTGCTGAAAGCCAAATTCCTGTCCTTGCTAGTGAGCCCCACTCCCCTGCCCCACAACCCATATACCCGACCCACCCCTCTTCATCACTCACCTATGACCGGGGACAATACCAGGCCTCAAGTCAGTGTCCATCAGACCCCCATTTCCCCATTGGTTTTACCTCTTGATAGAACTGTTGTAAGGTCGGATTGTTAAATGGAACTTCATCCTAGAAAAGCCCTACCACTTTCCAGTTAATTGCCAAAAGCTTTCTGTAAGTCCACACATACCACATCTGTTTCAGTACTCAGCCAGCACATCGAGCATTTGCTTGCCAATTCTGCCTCATTTCTTCATGGGCCAGAGTTGAGCGTGACAAGCAGCAACTCAAAAACATTTCCACATTGGCTAGTTCGGAGAGAGGCAGTTGTTTAAAAGCTGCCGTTGTATCTTTCATTTTCTGGACCGTACCGTCTTGATGTCAAGAACTGGTCTCCAGGTCAGGAATCCATTGAATACCCATTGAAGAGGTTCAGGCTTATTCTGCCCATGGCCAGGAAACAGAATAGCCTTCAATAATCACTTACTTTTGCCATCAGTGGCCTTGGCAACACAAAATGGAAACATATTTTGACCTGATACCTGGTGACACTGTGTTTAAGTGACAACATTCCTTCTGCTATTGGAGTGGACAGTTCTGATAGTACCACAACATTCATTCCGTGTAAAGCTTGATGGTAACAGTAAAAGCAATCTGCTTCGAGATGGAAAATCAAATGTGTAGGGCTGAGTTTCCATCGGGGTTCCCTCCCTCGTTCTGTGCAACCTCAGCATTACAGCTGTGCAAGCACAAGAAAACTATGTGATTCACTGCAATAGTCATTACATTTTCTTTGAACATGCCCAATTGCCCACAGCAGACTCACAGATGATGGCAGTAAGGACAGGGACCTAAGAGTGAACTTTTCAGGCACTGATGCATTCTATAAAATGCTTCTTCTGAACCTCCTCCCACTCCCTATGCTGCATATAAAAGCAGCAGCCAGTGGAATATTGTAATCCCCTATATTGATAGTGCCTCATGATACACATAAAACTAACATCAGTCACAGCAGGGCAAGGAGGTTCCAGCTTTGAGAAGTTATCAGTAAAAGTTCTATTCTTCCCAGATGGCAAACACCTCCACAGGTTTTCAGGTGAGAAGCAAAGCAATGTTACAAATGCAAATAGACCTGGAATCTCCAGTCAGTAACTCAGTCCCCTCAAAGTGTGAGGACCCAATAAAGATGAAGAATCCACCCCCTAGCCAGGAAGTACAGGCTCCAGGTGTGTGAATGACTACATTCAGGACACTCCAGACATATAAGTTTGTATCAAGATTAGAGTAGTGCTGGAAAAGCACAGCAAATCAGGCAGCATCTGAGGAGCAGGAAAATCGACGTTTCGGGCCAAAGCCCTTCATCAGGGATTTTCCTGCTCCTCGGATGCTGCCTGCCCTGCTGTGCTTTTCCAGCACTACTCTAATCTTGACTCTAATCTCCAGCATCTGCAGTACCCACTTTTGCCCATGTAAGTTTGTATGTCTGAGTTACACGGAACTTACAGTCTGTTAATGAGCAGTATATTTGAACAGGCTGGGAGCTCTGCAAGACAGTCTGATCATGTCATGTCATGTACTGTCGATTATCAGGTCAGCCATGATCTCAGTGAATGGTGGAGAAGGTTCAATGGAGCAATTAGGCTACTTCTGCCCAAATGTCTTATTCGGAAGGCCTCAACATCCACAGACCCCTGATTCCCAGGTGTCACACTGCACTATACCATCAATTTTATGTCCATTATCGATCACAAATATTACAAACAAATGACAACCTAATAAAACAATTGTTTCTTTAATTGTGCACAGAATTCTGTCATTATATAAACATGAATATGCTTTTTTTTATTTCTGTTTGTTAATGGTAGTAAGTGTAGTGAAATGGTAAACCCCCTCTGTAAATCCTTTTTCACTTTGTCTCATTTTTCCTGACACATCGCAAAAAGATATATTGATAAAACTTTACTAACACTTAATATCATAGAACATTTGCTACAGTAAATTATCTAATCCTTGCAATCCAAAGAAAATAATATATGATCCTGATTAACAAGGAATGCTCTCCATTTTGTCTTATGAAAAAATAATTGTATGATGACCAGAATATCACACTAATGTTGGCATTGATGTCATTGCTATGAACTTGTGGGGGACATTAAAAATATTGTTATACTTTAATGAAACACTCTCAAAATACCTCAACCATCTGTTCATTATACCGTTAGATTTCTAATGCCAAATTTAGGACCCACAATCATCAGCAGTCTGCTTCCCATTTCCTAAGTACATTATCTCTAAAATGTGCATGGTAAGCAATGGAAATATGGTGCTGCACAGAAGAGTGACGAATTTGTAAACCAACTTATAAAAAAAAAGTTGGTGCAAAATTAATTCAACTTCAGTAGATGAGATTTTTAAACAATCACATCTTGTATATAAACTACAGTTCATCGTGTATCCACTGAGTTAGGACCTGATATAGGCAGTCAGGTGGAAATCCCACTTTGTTTCTTTTGGGCAAAGGAAAAAGAATTAAAATTGTATTTGTGTCCTTATATTCCAACTAAAGAAGCCTTTTGTGTCAGAGTTGTTCCTTATTTTCCACCACTTCTCGTAATCCTCATACATTTCCTGTCCAAGGCTTATTCAGTGAGACATTTTATTCAACATGTTAAGTATCTTTGGTGGTTCTTGTTCCATATGCCTTAGGAATTACCAAGAAAAAGTGCTTTAACCTTTGGTACTGTTTTCCCTTCTCTTGGGCTGCAGAGATATAATACCCATAACTAACAACTTCTTTATTGGTCTTGCATTGGTAATTGTTATTTAGCCTGCAGCTGCTTAAGGCAAGAAATTATTCCACTCCTCACCACCCTCTCCCCTTCTCAAATCCTGCATCTAGCTGAATACTCTTCACATTAAACTAATAGTCTGCTGTTATGAATGTCAAGAATCCTCCACCACCACACCTACCTCCCCTGCTTCCAGCTCCAACATTTCAGCTGTACAATGTACACATTTGGATCTTTAAATCATTGTGCTACCTAGCCCATACATATGCCAATCAATACTCCTAGGGTAATATTTTCACTTTGCTGTCCCAGAACAGTGTAAGGAACAAGCTGGGCAGAGATTAGATTATCAAGTATCGTGAAACTGTCTGCAACTTCAAAAGGATACAGAGCAAAGGAAACCATAGTTTATCAGGACTGTAACGGTGACGTGATTATCTTTCATGTCACGCAGATGTAGGGCAGTATGGGGGATAACTCAGGGTCTGCCATGATAGCAGAGGCTGAAAACATGAGCTGACGGGAAATATAAAAGCAGCATTTAGCTTGGAACGTAAATCATTAGTTTTGGGTCAGATATTGACAATGAGCAGATTCTCAAGTGTGCTAACTGCAAATCCAACAATTCAATATGTGTATGCATCTATGCAGTGTGAGCATCTTATTGATAAGAAATGCAAGATGGTCTTTTTTTTGGAAACATGCTTTTCACTAGGTCAACAGATTGTTAATAGTCTGTCAAAGAATGATACATTGATTGTCAGTAAAACTCTGAGATGTTTGTCCTCAATTATTCCCACTAGCACACTGCCAGCAAGTTGACTCAGAAAAATGGCTTTGCAGGGAGCAGATAAACAATGATCCTTTGGAAGAAAATGCTTGCCAGTGACATCATTTCCTCAGGAGGGGGTGGGGGGGGTGTAATCATTTACAGAGTCATGAATTTAGTATTTAGTTCATATCCTGTAGGTCCATACATTGTGAAACACATTGTTTGATTCAAATTTCCAATTTAGTTGATGAAGTATTCTAATTCAGGAAGGAGAGGAAGATCCCACTCCCATGTGCTATTCCCTTCCACTGCCTTGTACAAAAATTACTGAAAGAAGACAGCAGTTGTTGAAACCTTTTGTCTTTTTCTCATTGGAACAAACCCAACAAGATCACAGCTAAATTTAACAAGATCATAACAGCTTACAAAGCTTAGTATAATCAGTCAAGCTCATAACATACAAATAAAAACAAAATACCACAGATGCTGGAAATCTGAAACAAACACTGAAAAAGCTGGAGAAACTCGGCAGGTCTGGCAGCATCTGTGGAGAGAGAAATAGGGTTAACATTTTGAGTCTGGGACGATTCTTCACAAGGCCCAATAAAAATGCCCAACTGGCTCCAATGAAATTGGATTTTGGAGCCTCTGAATGCTGGACCCAGGAATGGTTTGACCAGGTAAACACAGCTCAGTTCTCAGGACACATTTTTGGGAGGGTACCCCTTTGAGCTGAGGTGACTCTTTGGAGCTGGTCCTGGGACAGTTTTGGAGGAGGTAAGCTACCCTTTGGTGGAGCTAATAGATACTTTGTTACTGTGTAACGTATGGGTGCTTGTTTGTAAAATGTCCTTCCAGTGGTAAAAATTAGAGGGGTTGTTGAAGGATCCTTGGTGAATTTGTACAGTGCACTTTTAAGATGGTGCATATTGCTGCCACTGTGTGTTTGGTGGTGAAGGGATGATTATTTTAAGTGATGGATGGTGTGCCAATCAAAGAACTGCATTGTATTTGATATCTTTGAGCTTCTTCAGTGTCATTGGAGCTGCACTCATCCAACCAAGTGGGAGTATCCCATCACATTCCTGACTTATAGATAGTGGACAGGCATTACAGTGACAAAGCCTACTTGGGTGGCATGTTGGCACAGTGGTTAGCACTGCTGTTTTGTAGTGTCAGGGGCCCAAGTTCAACTCCACCCTCAGTTACAGTCTGTGTAGAGTTTACATATTCTCCCTGTCTCTGTGTGGGTTTGCTCCAGTTTCCTCCCACAATCCAAAGATGTACAGGTTAGCTGGTTTGGCCATGCTAAATTGTCCTATAGTGTCCAAGGATGTGCAGACTAGTTGGATTAGCCATGGGAAATGCAGGGTTACAGGGATGAGGTGGGTCTGGGCAAGCTGCTCTTTGGAGGACTTGGGCTGAGTTGCCTGCTTCCACATTGTAGGTATTTTATGATTCTAAAAGGTGAATTACTTGCCTCAGAATTTCTAGCATACTCTTGTAGTCACGGTATTTATATGGCGAGTCCAGTTCAGCTTTTGGTCAATGGTAACCACCAGGATGTTGACAGTGGGTGAGTCAGTGATGGTATTGCCATTGAATGTCATGGGGAAATGGTTAGATTCTTCGTTGTATGAAATAGTCATTACCTGACACTTTTGTGACATGAATGTTACTTACCACGTATCAAACCAAGACTGGATATTGTTCAGGTCTTGCTACATACACACATGGACAGCTTCAGAATCTGAGGAGTTGTGAATGGAGCTGAACATTGTCTAATCATTAGCAAGTATCCCCTCTTCTGACCTTATGAAGGACGCAAGTTCCTTTATGAAGCAGCTGAAGATGGTTGGACTGTAACAGTGCCCTGAGGAACCCTAAAAAAAAACTTTCCTGGAGTTGAGACAACTGACCACCAATAATCACAATGAACAAAATCAGAAATTGCTGAAAAATTCAGCAGGTCAGGCAGCATCTGTGGAGAGAAAGCAGAATTAATGTTTTGGGTCCAGTGACCCTTCATCACAATCACAACCATCTTGGTTTGTGCTAAATATGGGTCCATTCTGTGGAGTGTTTTCCTCCCATTTTAAAATTCTGATGAACTCCAATTTTATTAGGAATCCTTGAGGCTATATTCATTTAAGAACTGCATGGATGCCAAGAATAGTCACTCTCACCTCACCTCTGGAGAGTAACTCCTTTGTCCATGTTTGGATCAAGACTGTAATGAGGATAGAGGCTGAATGACCTTGGTAACCTAGATTGAGTATCAGTGAGCAGGTTATTGCTGAGCAAATGCCATTTGATAGAATTGTCAATGACCTCTCCCAACACTTTGTTGATAACTCGGTTTATGACTTGGACTATCAAGGCTGTCAAGGAACTGTCAAAGCTGTTAAGAAACTGTCCAAAAACAGCTTGAGATTTTTTTCACTATTTGTGTTTGCATAAACCATAATAGGATTGGTGCTGCATGACTGATTTCCCAAACTATCATTTTCACAATAGGACGATATGAGATAAACACTTTAATGGACCACTCCAATTATTTAGAGAGTGGAGATATTTGCAGAAGAGATTAAATATTTAAAGAGTCATAGAGTCATAGAGATGTACAGCATGAAAAAAGACCCTTCGGTCCAACCCGTCCATGCCAACCAGATATCCCAACCCAATCTAGTCCCACCTACCAGCACCCAGCTCATACCCCGCCCAACCCTTCCTATTCATATACCCATCCAAATGCCTCTTAAATGTTGCAATTGTACCAGCCTCCACCACATCCTCTGGCAGCTCATTCCATACACGTACCACCTTCTGCGTGAAAAAGCTGCCCCTTAGGTCTCTTTTATATCTTTCCCCTCTCATCCTAAACCTATGCCCTCTAGTTCTGGACTCCCCGACCCTAGGGAAAAGACTTTGTCTATTTATCCTATCCATGCCCCTCATAATTTTGTAAATCTCTATAAGGTCACCCCTCAGCCTCCGACACTCCAGGGAAAACAGCCCCAGCCTGTTCAGCCTCTCCCTGTAGCTCAGATCCTCCAACCCTGGCAACATCCTTGTAAATCTTTTCTGAACCCTTTCAAGTTTTACAACATCTTTCCGATAGGAAGGATTAAACTTTAAAGTTGCTTTTTTTCTCATAAGGAATTAGTTAAAGGATGACCTTTTTTCAATAATTGGATCAATTGACATAATTTTATTTTCTGTCAGCATACTTCCTGAGGAATGTCCACAGGCAATACTATGTGTGTCGGTGTGGAGAGGGAAGGGAAAGAGTGCTGGCACTGGGTTGGCACAAGGGCTATAACTGGCCATGGGCATTACTGGGGCAGAGAAATATGATGGTCCATGGGACATAGATAATTGGCCATCGGGTGTCACAAGCAACTTTAGGGACCATACATAGGTGTGCAGACATGAAGGTTGATATGAAGGATGTGGATCATGGGGGTGGTGACAGGGCATTAGATGGCATGAATGGGCATAGAGGATGTGAGGAATGTGAGAAGGAGAACTGGAGGGACTGTTTATTATATTTTCACCTTCACTTTGAATAATGAACACAGCATCAGAGTCCCTTTAAGCACATTGTGAATTGGCAGCCTCTCTTTTAGGGGCACATGGCCCAATTCCCTTGACTATAAATAAAAAAATATGGGCAGCGATTTATTAAGATTTGCTTCATAGAGCCAGAATTTCTTCTGCTTCTACACACTTGACCTAGGTATACAAATTTATGCCAATGTTTTTAATGACAATTGGTATACAGAATATTTATCTCTTGCACCTTGAAATTTATTCACTATTACATATCTCAGCGCAATCTTCATGTTTCACCACGGTGATTAAAAGAAACTACTCAAAATGTTTTCTGCAGTATCCAGTGGGGTGGAAACAAAGATAAACACAGTGAAAATACCAGAAAACAGTCTTTATTGGATGTCGAGAGCTTGATAATTACGTGGAATTTCACACCACCAAAATCAGGTCACTTGGCCCAAGTGTTCTGTGCTTACTTTTACTCTTACTTCATCCAGATCTATCGGCATATTTCTATTTCTTTCTCCCTCATGATTTAACAAATTCTTTCATGGGATGTGGGCAATGTGAACAATTGTTGCACATCTTAATTACCCTAAAATCCATCTGGTTCACTACCATCCTCTGGGAAGAAAACTGCTTCCCTTTCCTGATGGTCAGCGTTACGGAGACTAGTCTTTACTCCCAGGTGCATTCATTCTTTTACGTTCCACCAGCTAGCATGGGAGGATTTGAGCCCATGTCCCAGATCATTAGCCTTGACTAACTAGTCCAATGACATTACCATATTGTCACCATCACCCCCACTGTAGTCACTCATAACTGCTTAAAGATAGCCATTGCTAATGTGGGCTGTTGTGAGCTTTATATTCCAAGCACTCTTTCTGCAAAAATATAGTGCAATTGTAGAAAGGTTACACCACAAAAAAAGGTTGAATGGCCTATTGTGTCCAAGGCAGATCTCAGCAACAGCAATTCTGTGATTACCACTACCCACTCCTTTTCTTGTAACCTTGCAATTTTTTTCTCTCTTCAGGTGCTTATCCAATTATTTTTAAAGACCCAATTAAATCAGGTTTCATTAAGTTGTCTCACAGTGTATTCCAGGTCCTAACAACTCAATTTTTTTTAAAAAGTCTTCCTCACATTCCTTCTTTTACCTAAAATTTAAAATCTGTGACCTTTTGATCTCAATCATTCTCCCCTTATCATTGTGATAATGGTAATATATTCATGAAGTGGACAATCAGCATTGAAAGACAATAGAGGTTCAATGGGTTTTAAGATACAATTTTACAAGGTTGAATAAATGCTACCTAATTATTGCTACAGTGCTTGTCTAAATGCCAATTCTGAGGTACATTCCCCGACTGTTGGATGATTTTATCAAGACTTCCTGTTCTACATAAGAACTGTGAGGCATTATTCAGGTAATCCTTTTATTACCCAAGAGGAAATTGTGAAAAAATATTTTGAATAGTAAAATTTCCAAACTTTTTTAAATGCTAAATTTGATGAGTGAAATGAATTGCAAAGTACAATGTTGAGTCACAGTTTGAACACCAAGTTGTGAAAAGATCCGCATACAGTCAAAACCTCCCAAAATAGAAAATTCTTGATCAAAACCACACTGATGTGAGGAGGTAATGAGTGAAAACCTCAGGCCTCTCTACACAGGAAAAGCTAACACTACAGCTAGACTGCACTAGTCTTTTGTGTGCATCTCCTGACAACCAATTACCAAGACAAACCGAGGTAAAAAAAAGAGATAAGGTGAACAAACTATTCTCAAAATGCAATTTTTGTAGTTTATAGTGTGCAAGTTCACTGTCATGTGTGATATGTGTCATAGGATAAAAGTATTCATTGGCAAGAAAAAAAATCAATTTTTGAAGCGCAAAGAAATATACTTAGCAGTTCTACTTATTAATTAGAATGTCAACTGAATCCAACTGATTGAATTTTCACAAAATAAAATGTGCTTTCCAGATAATTTCATCGTAATCATTTGTGGCATTTTACCTGAATATTTTTTATTTATCAATTACAACATTTGAGTTAAGTCAGAAACCACTGATAATCAAGAGAGATTCTATGGTTTTCCATTTGTGTTTATTGCTTTTTCCACAATTCAGCACTTTACAGTTTAATAAGATGTCATCTTTTTTACTTAAATAATTTAAATGATCAACATACTTACATCATTTTAAATGCTGAAGAGGGAGTCTGGTACACTTAGTATTCATTAAAGACATTAAAGACACAGTATGTTTCCTGTGTGCCTGTACCACACAATGGAAATATTCAGACTGCCTTTGATCTGAAATTTAAAGATAAAATTGTATCATTAAAGCAATATTAGTTTTTATTCTTTCGCATAAGTCTAATTTTTTCTACATTCTATCACAAGATGGGGGTACTTTTAACTTTGGCTGTGAGTGTAAAACTTGCGATATTGAATTAGACACATTGGATTAAAAATCCCTCTCCACTTTTATTTCCAAAGTCAACTATTTTATACTATTGCCAAAGTCAAAATACTGCACGCTGCAGCCCCCAGTACCACCCCCCTATTCCAGCCCTTGCCAAGTTCACTACTTTCCACCTCAACAACCTTTTCCTACTGTGTTTCTACAGACCATCTGAGGCCTCTTAGATCACAAGAAAATATTGCAAAAGAGTGGAAGATCCAACTTATTACTGCTTTTAGTCCTTCTTCGCTGCCATTTTAAACACAATTTGAAAACCAGCAATTACATTTTACCGGTTTTTAAAAAATGAAGCTTGCTTTATTGGCTTACTCATCACTCACTGAGCTAATTTTGAGTACTCTAGTAAAAAGCCAACCTAATAATATTGCAAATCATGGGCAAAACTTTGCATGGAATCCACTTTTCATTGAATGGACCTCAATTCAACAGAATTCAAAAGCTGTTACTTCTTCCATTTCTCACTTGTACCAATTTATCACCTCTTCAGCCTTTCTGTTCACTGTTCAGTAACCTCTGCTAAAAATATGCAAACTTTGAAATCAGACATAGAATAGACAGACAGACAGGGCAGCACAGTGGCTGGGATGGCACAGTGGCTCAGTAGTTAACACTGCTACCTCACAGTACCAGGGACCTAGGTTCGATTCCAGCCTTGGGTGACTACTTGTACATTCTCCCTGTGTCTATGTGGGTTTCCTCCCATAATCACGAAGGTGTGCAGGTTAGGTGAATTGGCCATGCTAAATTGCCCATAGTGTTAGGTGCATTAGACAGGGGTACGAATGGGTTTGGGTGGTAACTCTTTGGAGGGTTGGTTTGGGCTGAGGGGCCTGTTTCCATGGTCCTTCCCACCCAGAACTTACCTGGGCATAGATAGGAAGATGCAGCTATCTGTCCTGACAACTACATTAAACTACCATTTCCTTCCTCACTTGCCTCAGGCCTTAAAGTTACTGTCCTCAGGGTGAAAATCTCTTCAATGGTTTATATTTGTGAGTGAAGGATAGTGACTGGGATGGGAACCCCCACCCTGAGGTGATGAGCCCTGTGGAGGATGTCCCTCCAACGACAGTGCAAATCTTTCAAGTGAACAAAAACAGCAGAAAGCATTTGGCAGTAAAGGAGTAAAATAAATAAATTAGGCTAATAGGGCCTGTGATGCTAAATAGTGGTGCGTTGTTTGATTGGTTATAAAAAGAAAATGACTAACATTGGTATCTTGTTTGACCTCACTGCAGAAAGAAAAAATCTGCATAGCATAACATCCACAAATAAAATAGATCCTTTCATTCCTTTCCAAGAAAAGTATCATTATAATATGTTTTCTTTTTTGAAAATGGTAAAACATGTGGCTTCCGAGTTAGCAACATTAAGTAAACATTGTGTGTTTATTATCCTTTATTCGTTTGCTCATTAGCGTGATCTGTTTTAATTTGGTACTCAAAGGGCTATATACCATCATAATACATAAGTCAGCTTCTACATAAGAATCTGTTCTGAAATGAGTGCATTCTTATTCAGATCCAGTCCACAAATACTCAGTCTGATGTGCTTTCCTGCAATGCTGCAGCTATTTTCTGCCATCCTCTCCACTCTCACACAAATCCCATAAGTTGGGTGAGGGGACTTGACTTACACTTTCCGTTCGAAGTGGTAATCGCTGCTGTCTTCAAACTCGATTTGTAGGCCATTAGTTAACCCTGTCAGAAAGCATAGGGTTGTGCAGGGAACATTCCTGGATAGCAGACGCACTGCGCTTCAATTCGAAAGAACTTGATTCAACTTGCAGCACTGAAATGGGGAAAGGTATAAATTAAAGGGGGATGGGGCACTTCAGAGATTCCGAGAAATCTAGTATGAACCTGAGAATAAACTAGCACAGCACTCACTCAACTGGAGAAGAGAAGAGCACAGGTGACCTACACCAGGGCTCTCCCTCATTTACGACCTACTACATGAGGAAGGTAGGGAAAAGCCCACTACTTTATTACATGAATATAATGGGGATATGAAGTGGTGACACCCTAGATCTCTACTTGAGATGGGGAATGGATAATTCATGCCAATCCTGATTTTAAGGACACTACGTATCCTTGCTCCATTTGCCCTGCTGCTCCATCCCCCACCAATTAATTCTGAATGGCACAGCATTGGAAATCGGGGCCATATATCTATAATGGCATGTATCAAATGATATTAAAACTTTGAAATATTGCCTCAGTTATTGTGTGAGATTTGGTTAATGCATTAAAAGATCCCAGAGAGAATGTACAGTGTGGATTCATCGGTATGGCACCGCGGTTGATCATTAATGTACTGAATCTTATGTTTTTTTGACCAGGTCTCAATTTCAGCAAGTTTCATGGAGGGTTTCTCTCTGCAAGGCTTAGCAAGTTTTCTCACATGTTCAGTCTAAAACTCACGTCATTAACTACCTACCTGCCAATGGTACCCAGATTCTACCATGCGCTGTAGCCAGAAGAACTCACCACTGCTCAGATATCTCAGAATAGACTGGCATCTCTGGCACCATCGCCATCTTGCAAGTCCAGCAGAACATCCAGGCAAGTGTTGACACTGCAGAATTGTCCTTCACTGGCAATGCAATGACACAGCAACCACAAACACACACTGCTAATGACACAGCTGGCATGGCTGACACGTTTATAAATCAAAACTTCCATACCTGGCAACATCATGGTAAATCTCTTCTGAGCCCTCTCCAGCTTAATAATATCTTTTAGGAAAGGTCACAGAAAGAGAAAGAAGCACCCTGAGCAGTGGCCTGCTTCTACAGTATTGCACTGGGGTGATACCTAGATTATCTGGTTAAATACTGGAGTCGGTATGAATACACAACCTTCTGACGTGAAGGCATGCCATTAGTCTAGGCTGATCATTTGAGAGAGGAAGTTAACATTTTGAGTCCAGATGACTCTTCACCAGAACTTATCAGCTCAAAACATTAGCTTGCTCTCTCTCCACGGATGCTGCCTGACCCACTGTGATTTCCAACATTTTGGTTTTCAGTACAGATTCCAGCATCTGCAGTAATTTGCTCCTTATTCTGGATAATTTGAGAGGTCTTCTTGACAAAGCTGCTCATTCTTGAGCAATCCATCTCAAACACCACTCTGTCCAGCAACTTGACTGTGCAACTAAGCTATTAGGCTAATAGTTTCCTGGTTCTGACTTACTGCCCTTTTAAAATATTAGACACCGTGTAGCTTCTTCAGTCCCTGAGAACAACCCAAAGCCTTGGGGAGTCTTTATGTGTCTATATTTTATGTGCTTGTGGTTTCCATAATCATCCACCATTTCTTGAATTACCCTCAACCAAAGGCTTGAAAAGCCAAACTAGACAGCATGCTCCAAGAACCCAAAACCTTTTCTAAACATGTAATTGTACTATCAACTGTACGTAACAGCACTGAATAGCATCTTCAGCAGCAAGGACTGATGCAAAATAGCCATTAACCATCCCAACTTCAGCCTCTTCAGCCAAAAAGATAAACAGAAAGCACCAGCTAAAGTTAACACAAAGGATTCTCCTTCTTAACCTCCTTCTTTGCCTGAGGTGTGGTGACCCTCGGGTTAAACCATCACCATTCATCTCTCTCCCTCTCTGTAAATGAGAAAGTAACCTTATGATATGCAAGAACTATGGTAACTTTACTTTTAACCAGGATGCATTTCCAGCTAAAATGATAACGCAGGCAAGTTGGCTATCATGAAGTATAATACAGCTATTATCCTATATGGCCACTCTACGATACTTACTCCTGGCCCCACCTGACTTAAGTGCCACTCAGGAACTTATCCAATTGGAGCTGGGATTCCTGCCATTCTTAAGAGGAATTGTCTGCCCCTACAGAACCTACAGTCAATCAACAGCTCACCTATACAAGAGCAGTGGCCATTGTCGATATAGCTGGAGGCTCAGGTAGACGATCAGCATGGAGCCCCAACAGTGGACTTAGTAGAATGGGTTCTCCTGAACCTCACAGTAAGTGTCCATCAGGGTGTGGGGGTGGAAACGAGGGCTAATATTTAGGGCAGGCTAGCCTTCCCAGCTATGGGCATTCCCAGCCTCTGGTCACCATTTCTGATGGGAATGGGGTCTCAAGTCAGAAGAACATCCTCATACTAAGCTGTGGTGAACACCCAATGGGATTTTACTGGTAAGTTGCCCATACGTCATTCCTTAAAGAGACTGAAACTCAGTAATTAAGCTGCAATTTCAGTGGGATAGCTTATAAAGGCGGCAGCTTATAAAGAGAACTTTATTTTAGAAAATTTGTAGAAGAAAGTGCCTGATGTTTTAGACCATGAAAGGCAGGAAAACATTCATTTTACCCAGCAAGAAGTGGGAAAACTCCAACTTGGCTGCAGAATGCAGAAAAACCTTCAAAATAGCAAGTATCCATCATTTTCCTAATTAAGAAAAGTGAGAAAACCCTAAAAATGTTGGGGAAACTCAACAAGCAACACAAAGATACAGTTTTATGAAGAAAAAAGAGTGAAAGCAGGATACACTGCTATAGTACATACAAACTATAGCATACTATGGAACAGTCCATAATTCAAGTTAAAGCATTATTGAAGAATTCAAATCAGTATTGCAGAAAAATGAAATGAAAAAGGTTGACAAATAAAGAAATGTGTGTTGAAAAATGTGGTGCTGGAAAAACACAGCAGGCCAGGCAGCAGCCGAAGAGCAGGAGAATCGACATTTCGGGCATAAGCCCTTCTTCGGGAATGAGGCTGGTGTGCCAAGCGGCTGCGATAAAGGGTAGGGGGGAGCGAATTTGGGGAAGGGGCGCTGGGAATACAATAGGTGGAAGGAGATGAGAGTGAGAGTGATAGGCCGGAGAGGGGACAGGGATGGAGAGGTCGGGAAGAAGATTGCAGGTCAAGAGGGCAGTGCTGAATCCGGGGGTTGGGACTGAGATAAGGTGGGGGGAGGGGAAATGAGGAAGCTGGAGAAATCTACATTCATCCCGTGTGGTTGGAGGGTTCCTAGGCTGAAGATGAGGCGCTCTTCCTCCAGGTGTCGTGTGGTCAGGGTCTGGCAATGGAGGAGATCAACTAAGAGAAAGTGAGGACTGCAGATGCTGGAGTACCAGAGTTGAAAAATGTGGTGCTAGAAAAACACAGCAGGTCAGGCAGCATCCAAGGAGCAGGAGAATCAACATTTCGGGCATAAGCCCTTCTTCAGGAATGAGGCTGGTGTGCCAAGCAGGCTGAGATAAAGCGTAGGGGGGAGGGAAAGGGCTTATGCTCGAAACGTCGATTCTTCTGCTCCTCGGATGCTTCCTGGCCTGCTGTGTTTTTCCAGCACCACATTTTTCAACTCTGGCGATGGGGGAGGCCAAGGACCTTCATGTCCTTGGCGGAGTGGGAGGGGGAGTTAAAGTGTTCAGCCACGGGGCGGTTGGGTTGGTTGGTGCGGGTATCCCAGAGGTGCTCCCTGAAACATTCCGCAAGTATGTGGCCTGTCTCCTCAGTGTAGAGGAGACCACATTGGGTGCAACGGATACAGTAAATGATGTGTGTGGAGGTGCAGGTGAATTTGTGACGGATATAGAAGGATACACTGGGGGCTTGGAGGGAGGTGAGGGGTGTGGTGTGGGCGCAAGTTTTGCACTTCTTGTGGTTGCAGGGGAAGGTGCTGGGAGTGGAGGTTGGGTTGGTGGGGGGTGTGGACCTGACGAGGGAGTCGCAGAGGGAGTGGTCTCTCCGGAACACTGATAGGGGTGGGGAGGGAAATATATCCCTGGTGGTGGGGTCTGTATGGAGCTGGCGGAAATGACGGAGGATGATACGATGTATCCGGAGGTTGGTGGGGTGGAAGGTGAGGACCAGTGGGGTTCAGTCCTGGTGGCGATCGGAGGGGCGGAGTTCAAGGCGGAGGTGCGGGAAGTGGAGGAGATGCGGTGGAGAGCATCGTCGACCACGTTGGAGGGGAAATTGCGGTCTTTACAGAAGGAGGCTATTTGGGTTGTTCGGTAGTGGAATTGGTCCTCCTGGGAGCAGATGTGGTGGAGGCGAAGGAATTGGGAATATGGGATGGCATTTTTACAGGGGGCAGGGTGGGAGGAGGTGTAATCTAGGTATCTGTGGGAGTCGGTCAGTTTGTAGTAAATGTCTGTGTTGAGTCGGTCGCCCGAGATAGAAATGGAGAGGTCTAGGAAGGGGAGGGAGGAGTCTGAGATGGTCCAGGTAAATTTGAGGTTGGGGTGGAAGGTGTTAGTAAAGTGGATGAACTGTTCAACCTCCTCGTGGAAATATGGCAACATTGCTCTTTAGTATCTAACAAGCTCTACTATCATATCTATTTAAAATAGCTTTTGTAAATGCATATTTTCAAGTTCAAAATACCCTTACCCAGTACCAGTAGAAAAGGCAAATACCACAAGATACTAACAGTGGTCATTTGGGAAAATATCACAGAGAATAAATTAGAAAGGGAAACCAATGATAAATGCAGGTCAACTTGTCCAAAATCTCTAATACTGAAATCTGTTTAATAAATTCAGCCACCTCCAATCAGTATTCTATGAGTGCTACTATTCATGCAATAGTAATTTCCATGAAAATCAGTTACTGAATTTCCTTGACTATATGAGACAAAAGACCAGTAATGTATAATTTTACTTTTAATTCTACTTTCAGAATGCAGTACTAATTCTATTTGCTTAAGGAAAGGAAGTTGAGTAAACATGGGAAGAAAGTTTCCAGTATGGTGTATTTTAATTCAAGGTGGTGTGAACATTATCAATTGATCTAGGATTTAAGTACCCTGTCCGGAATGCTGAGCAAACAAATTTTCTCATGAATTAAACATATAATGATAACCATAATTAATTGGAGCTGGAAACAGTGCAGGTATTTCCATCACCTAGGGGTGAAAGTGCTGCACATAAGCTACAGGACGGTTCACTGAAGCACGTAATGGATTGGGCCTTCACCAGTAAGAAATCATTGTGTAAAATGATCATGGTTATTCATATGGCATAATATACTGCAAATTAGAAGTATAACAACGTTATTGATTGAAGAGATATGTAACTCATTGAGTGCTGAGTTGTTTGCGACATGCACTGCACTTCCCAAGTGCTCGTCAGCTCCAAGTGATTTCCTACTGCTCCTGAACGTGACAGCTCATGTTGCAATATGATTGCACAGTCCCATGTGGCTGTTTATATCTTGTCAATGAGGCCATTCTCCAGATAGGTGCCCAAGCAGTGAGCTTTCATAAGCAATTTAACCACAGTGTGTGCATCTCATAAGATCAGTAATATCTCTATGAGGGCATTTTTAAGTTTGTTCAGCAGTTGTAACCAGATGCTACAAATAAGCACCTGCTTTTCTTTCCCACTAAAATCCAAAGTGAACTTAAGCCGACACTGGTAAACCTGGTATAATGTGTTATTATTGTTCATGTAATATAATGCTGTTTGGTTAAAATGCATTTCCAGGTATTGACAGAAAGTGATGACAAACACTTGGCAGGTCAGGCAGTATCTGTGGAGACAGAAAAACAGACTAACACTTCAAGTCAATCATTTCTGCTTTTATTTCAGAATCCTGTATCTGTAATAGTGTCATAGAGTCATAGAGATGCATAACACGGAAACAGACCCTTCGGTCCAACATGTCCATGATAGCCTAACCTAATCTAGTCCCATTTGCCAGCGCTTGGCCCATATTCTTCTAAACCCTTCCTATTCATATACCCATCCAGATACCTTTTAAATGTTGCTATTGTACCAGCCTCCACTTCTTCCTCTGGCAGTTCATTCCACATATTTTGCTTTTGTTTTAAATACTAATATTTTCCACAGTTTCTTTCTTCCTTGCTGAAGACTGAGTCGATCTGATGCAGACTTCAATATTCTCAGCTAAAAGGAGTACAAAAGAAGATTTATATTTTTATAACACTGCTCAAACCTCAGGATGCTACAAAGTGCTTCACAAACAATGGACTACTTTTGACGTAGTCACTGCTTTAATGTAGGAACGCAGCAGTCAATTTACACACAGCATATTCCCACAAACAGCAATGTGATACTGAACAGGTAATCTATTTCCTTTGCAATGCAGGTAAACAGATACACTTTGGGCAAAACATTGAAGTGCTTGATTATGGTAGGTAGTTAACAAGTCAAGTTTGAGACGATAACACAAGAAAATCCACTAGGCCTCTTGGAGAGAAATGCTCCATTAAATTCAGCAAAATGACAACCAAAATGAGCAGCACGGTGGCTCAGTGGTTAGCAGTGCCAGGGACCCAGGTTCAATTCCAACCTCGAGTGAACGTGTGGGGTTTGCACATACTCCCTGTGTCTGTGTGGGTTTCCTCTGGGTGCTCTGGTTTCCTCCCACACTCCAAAGATGTGCAGGTTAGGTGAATTGGCCATGCTAAGTTGTCCATTGTGTTCAGGACTGTGTTCATAGTGTTCAGGGTTAGGTGCATTAGTCAGGGGAAATGTAAAGTAATAGGGTAGGGTAACAGGTCTGGGTGGGTTACTCTTCAGAGAGTGATGTGGGCTAGTTGGGCCAAATGGCCTGTTTCCACACTGTAGGGATTCTATGAATCAAAATATTATAAATTTCAGCCTCCTTCAAGTTTAGCTGATGTGGGAATGTCTGACTTTGCACCCTGAACAAATTTCTTCCTGTCCTTCCTTCCCAACATCATCATCATTGCAGATAATTAGGCTCTGCTGCCTTCTCTGATCTTGGCTGAAATCAGTGCTTTTTGAGGCTGAATTTGTGGTGAGCAAATATGGCATCTGCTGCAGAAATTGTGGGCCTTTGGAATATTACAGATCATTTGAATATGGCTAAATCCCTGTGTCCTGCAAGATGATGCCAAGGGAAAAGATACATTGTAGCAGCTTACCAGGGCACCTCCAACAGCATATTCTAAACTTGCAACCTAAGACTGGGAGCAGGAGACACCACGCCATGCAAGCTTCCCTCCAAGTCACACACCATCCTGCCTTTGAAATGTATTAGCTTCTCCTTCACCATCCTGGCTCGATATCCAGACTACCCTCCATAACAGCACTTTTC
This sequence comes from Chiloscyllium punctatum, assembly GCF_047496795.1. Taxonomy (NCBI): domain Eukaryota; kingdom Metazoa; phylum Chordata; class Chondrichthyes; order Orectolobiformes; family Hemiscylliidae; genus Chiloscyllium; species Chiloscyllium punctatum. The sequence goes on along the minus strand of NC_092743.1, from coordinate 99,534,765 downwards.
CCTACACAACACGGACTGCAGCAGTTCAAGAAAATGACTCAGCATCACCTTCTCAAGGGCAACTAGAGATGTAGCACAAGTACCGACTATCCAACAAATAACAAAAAGCTCAGGCACCACGGAAAGCTGAAGAGGTTACATACTTTCTTTAAAAGTCTTTAATTTTAAAGGATGGACAAAGGTTGTTCCCTGGTTGATGGATTTTCAACATCAGGAAGAAGACTTCTCCACCTGTCCAAAGAATTTCTTGAAGAGATATCCCAGGTTAACAAGTTACTATTAAGCAGCTATTGATGCGATGCATAATTTCAAAACTGCCTGTTACTATCTCTTGGATCAGAGTCTGGCCTCTCAGGTTGCCACATTACAGATCATGGCAGTATTATGAACACAAGTAGGAGAGGTCTTCCTGACATCCTGGTCAATGTTTACTCCTCAATGTCATTAACTAATATCAATTAATTGGCCTTTGTCACATTTCTAATTGTAGGAGTTGCCTCAGTGTTAACTGCATTTCCTATATGACCCACAAAGACTATGTTTCAAAAGTTGGTTGTAATGGACTTTGGGATGTATTGAAGTTGTGGAAGATGTTTTAAAATTACAGTTGTGCCTTTCTACTTATGTTTAAATATGATCTCTTTTAGTTAAATCTTCATTGAAAATGATTCAGTATCTTTGGATGAGTTGCATTTTAACCATATATGTTATTGCAATTATCTTAATTCCATCTCCTTTCCTCTGTCCTTAGTTTAATCATGTGTCATTCTTCAAAGTAGAAGGTAAGGACATTTATTGCAGCAAAACAAATAGGGATTCTTATTTTGATTAGTGTTTTTAATTATTCCAATTAGATGCATATTTCATTTAATATATATACACAGAATCAACTTTTAAATGCTGATAGGTTTGATGCAGAGACAAAAATACTCAAGGTTATCAAATAAAGAAACTGTAGTGAGAGCTTATGTCATCAATACCAGTGTGCATTTGAATCACTGCATAGTCCAAAATGTTTGACACAAGCAGACATTCATCTTGACATTCTACCTCCTTGTGAGCAAACAGAGGGATTTAAGTGAAATCTATTTGGGCCAAAATCTCCTTTTATTTTACATTGTCACTATACTCACACAGAAAACGTTAGATATGGTAACATTTCGGGCCAGTCTATTGTTAACTTGTTATTGATGCTATGGATCTTTCCATGACTGTCAGTTGTGGTAACTGAGTTTTAGATTACAAATGTGCCTTGCTGTGTGAATAAGTTGGAAGTGTATGTTCTGGTTTGGATCATGAATCGTATAAACACGCTCCTGATTGTTGAGTGATTGAATGCACCCCATGGTGTGCTATTGAGCCATGAAACCAGGAAGAGCCCAGGTTCAGTCTCCACTGAGTTAACTGGACTGAGCTGGAGTAGCAGCCAGTAATGCACTGCAATTGGCCTGAACTCCTTTTAATTAGGGAGGAAGACAAAGTGAACCTTGGAAAGCGATCAACAACCGGCAATCCTGGCTGATTTGTCTGTGTATCACCGTCACCCTGTCTCATTCAATAGCTTTAAACACTCACTGCTTTGGTTTTTCATATGGAATAAACAAAGTGGCAGGAGGGTGTCAGTACCCATGAAATCATACCCATAGACAAGGAGGACACAGAATGAGGAGATTATTGAGCAAGCTAAGATTAAGAAAACCAAATTTGAAACCTCATGTTCTTCTTTTGTAGTCCATAAAAAATAAAGATGTCAAATGTGAAATTATCATTTTTTTGAACCAGAAAACAAGTGCTCCTGCTGTGGAAGATACATTGAAATCTGATGAAATTGTTTTTAATAGGATGAAAGTATTAGTTGTATTTATGTAAAACTGAACTGATCTCTGGCATATTGCATTTTTCTTACAAGCAGGAACTGTCAGCTAAATGATCAGCTCACTTGGAAAACAGCAAACACTAAAGGAATAATTGATCTGCAAACATTGCCTCTGTAGTTTGGCTTTAATACATGTTTTTAGTCAATAGCAATAATTATGATGTTGCTGACTTTGCTGTGAAAAACATTCTTGATCTTCTTATTCTGCCATCATAAGTTTTCTTTTATGATTATGGCAGGAAAAAAAACAACAACGTGGCACTGCATGACAAAAAAGAAATCACAAACAGCACAACTGCGGAACATTTTTCTGAATACTTCTGTAATGTCTTTTGCTGAATTTATGCTTACTCTCATGCTGTATACAAGAGAATAACCCAGAACCTCCATTATGGAAAAAACATTGTTTGATTGAACCAGAACAGCAACACTTGCTCGACACAGATGCCCTACTAATTTGTTAGATAGCGTTCCAGCAATAATATATGTGAGAAGCACATAGTGAAATGAGGCAGTCTTTATATATTTAACAGAGAAACGGAGAATACTGAACTTCAAATAGCCAATCATATGTACATTTTTAGAAGGAAATGCCAGACAGAACTTGTAAAAATAGAAAGCAAGATTCATATAATCTCAAGCAGTTGGTAATGCATTAAAGGTTCTGCAATCCTTTTAATCCATATTTATCACAGTGACTGTAAACAGGTTAATGACATTAAAGTAGTCCTTGTGATTCTTATTTCTTGACTTGTGTTACCTTTGGAAAAAGAATTCTCAAGTTTTATATTAGTACTGATTGCTATTAATGCACAACTAACTAAATGTTCATATGCGCTGTAAAACACAAATGTCTGGAGGTCTGGAAATGCAAGTGTTTAGTGCATGTTCAAAGCCATATTAAATACGACTCAACTCACTTGTAAACGTTAAAGAAATATCTGGTCAGGCACAAGCCCAACTGTGAAATAAAACTCAGCTACATTGCTCTGTAATATTTCAATCAATGTTTTCATGATATAGTATTTTAAGTTATAAATTACTCTACAATGTTTTGGATAATCAATTTTATTTTGGTTAGCAACATTTTGCCAAAGCTGCAATAACAAATGAACTTTTTGTTTTCCTTCAGAGTGATGAATGTTTACAGTATCTACTCAAGCATTGTACAATGCAAATTGTCACAGGATGAAATGTGTCTCCTTATTTTCAGTGCGATCGAACAATTTATTTGTTTTTACCTTTATGTACAGTCTTCTTAAAGCAGGAAGCAGAACTACTCAAAAAGCTTGCAAATGGCACAAAAGATTGCAGTGCGCTTAGTTATAAAGAAGGCAAAAATATGTCACAGTATTTTGTAAATATATATTGGAAACAGTGTTAAACAATTGCAGATTTGAGGCCATATGACAGTCCTACAAAAGTGTAAATTATTTTAAATGGTTCTCAATATTTATTGAATTAATTTGAACCTAATTATGAAAGAGATTAATAAAACTTACGTTTTCAGTCCAATTGGAGAAAATGTCAAATAAATGTGTGGCACACACTTTGTAATTTTTAGATGAACAATTTAATTTTTCTGAGTATAGTCTCTCAATTTGTAATTTTATCCCATCAATGGCTTTTCAAACTACAATATCTTACTTACTAACTCATATATTTTTGATTTTCCTTATATACCATTATCACCTTTGCAAAAAAGTTTATTTACTATGCATTAAGTACAAATAAGTAATTGAATGGCAACTTTACATCATCATTTAACAATTTCAATTGAATTGTTCTTTTGTAGGTATCAAAATGACTTCATGCTTCAGTCATGAAAACTATTATTAAAACTAACCATACATTTCACTTTATTTCTAAAGTATTCTACTGAAGCTATAGCTTTTATGATATTCTTCTATAAATTAAGCAATAACCCTGAACAATTTCTTTACAATTTGCTGCCAATCACTGGCTTCTCAAATCATTGAAAATTGCCAAACAAATGTCACACATGGAATGCTGAAAAATCCAAAACATTGAACATTCATTATTGATAGCAACATGCATTTATATGTTACTTTCTGGATAAAAAATGTACCCTAGACACCACAGAGTAAATGGAAAAATGCAAATATTTGCAAAGCCAAAGAAGGAGAATTGAAAGAGATGAATAATAGTTTGATCAAGGAGCTGGGTGTCAAGATGACCATGAATCAGGACGTGGATGTATTTATGTATAGATTTCTAGAGTTTGTGGTCTGAATGCAAAGATGTCATTGGTGAGGTGAAAATAATAAAGAATGTATAAATAGACAGAAGCAAAGGAAAAGAGATTCAGTGAGGTGCTTTAATGCTGGAGAAGGTACAGATACAGGGAAGGGTGAAATCATGGAGGAACATAAGCACAAAGATAAGAACTTCATAATAATGAGATTGGAAAGGCTGGGGCACTTTAGCGTAGATGTGATGAAATGGGGAATAGAATAGGGGCAGCAAATTTCTGAACTCAAGTTTATGGAGGCTACATATTCAGGCAATGGAACAGTGGAGATATGTTCTGGTCACACTAAGGTAGATTAATGTGAAACCAAGTGCAGCAGTTCTTTTAACCAAACCAAAAGAAGAGCAAGAGCAGAGGCTTCCTCGTTGAAAACATGTAAATCCACTCACTATTCATTACAGTTGTCATCCTGCTATAGTCAGTTTAAGGCAAGAATAGAGGAAGGTTGCTTAGAGCAAGCTGCATGTAAAAATGGCTATGCTAATAAATAGGCTGCATGCTTAAGGAATTGTACATTCATAAACTGCTTTTCCCTAATTTTTGCTCTAATCCTAATTTTGAGGGAATAAATCCCAGTTACAATGTATTTTTTTGCAGATTTACAACAATAGCTTGCATTTATATATACCCTTTGACATAATAAAACTTTCCAAGGTGCTTCTCACATGATTTGATAATTTGAAGTGTGTAGTTATGTGATCCTACTCCAAATTGAAAAGTCTAATTTCAATTTTGAAAATATTTTCATCTGCTCCTAATAGGATCCTATTAGGCCCTGTGCATTTTTTAAAATAATGCTTACAGTCCTGCTTTGTCTTGTAAGGAAGGAAAGGAGACTGGTATTTCATCCTTTTTCCTCACTTCATATCAAGTAACATTTACCTATGAAATTTACAAATATTTTTGTCTACATGTTTTAAATCTAATAAAATTGAGCAAAAATTGTGAGCAATCTGTAATGACTCAATTCTAATGATAGCATGGTATTCATTCCATTTACATTCCATTTCAGTGGCTAAGGTCTACAAAATAGTGGATTTGAATTAAATGCTGCAGAAACTCCTTGAATGTAGCATTGCTGTTATTTTTTTAAAATGTTCTGCAAACATGGCTTGCTGCAAAGTGAACAGTTAAACACTAGCTAGGGCCAGCGTTCCAAGCCAGAAAACCCACTGTGGTTTCTTACAGACTTATTTGCACTATATTTACAACTTTGTCTCTCGGTGAGATTTGTGATATGGAATGTATGGCAACCAAGGAGCAGGCCACTCTGCCCAACTAGTCTGTACTAGTGAGTGTGCTTCAAACAGGTTTCCTCCCATATTAGCTCCCATCATCCGGCCTTTAGCCACAGCGACAATGCATATGCTAACAGCAGCTGCAATCGTTGACCCATTCTTTTCATGTTAACTGTTATGGATCATTGGTTAACTATTTGTGAGCCATTGACAAACAGCATCCTTTGAAATGCTTACATAATGGTTGTTTCATGTTCCTATAGCTGATCCTATGAGTTAATGCACCCAATGATCTGTTGCATTGAGCCATCAAATCCAGGAAGAACTTGGATTTATCTTTAGGTCTGCACTCAGCAACGGGAATAGCACATTTGGCTTTACTGAGAGAAGGCAACCCTACTGCCATGAATTTGGCAACTCTTTGGAATTACCCTGGAGTCACAAACAATTGAAGATTAACCTCGAGGTCACTGCTGAGAGCTACTTGTGAACAGAATTCATCAAATTTTTTTCAAAACTTCCTTGAACACTTGCATCTACCAGTCATACAAACATTGGCCATCAAGATAAAAGGCTGCTTCACCAATAGTCAATGTTAATTTAATGAGCTGAGAAAGTATTCCATTTCCACATACTTCCAGAATAGGCCACTAGTAGGAAGCATGGCTCGAGGGCAGAGTTGTATGATGAAATCTCTACGAATGCGCCCAAGTAGATTTGGCAATCCTAAATGTAAGAGAAGCAACATTGGAGACCAATCAGTCAGTCACCCACAATAATGATTTCCTCAGTCACCATAGTGCATGGTACAGTGAGAGGTAACTGGGAACGGCTGATATTTTATAAAGTGGCCTTCACTCATTACAAAGAATCAGCAATAACTTCCACACTCCTTTATCGATTTTTATCTATTCAATTAAATCTTTGGGGTGGCAGAGACACATTATTTAAGGCGATCACGTTATGTGGTACTGAGTTACAGAAACCAGGAAAATGCCAAGTCCAATCCATCACCTAGCTGAGATGATTCATTCTGGTGGTCATGGAACCATGACAAACAGCCTCAGAGCACTGAGATTTTAAAATGCGGTAAGGGTTTCTGCTGCTGATGGAAGGTGTTCTTCTGTGAAATTTGGGCAAAGAAGGAATCGAGCTTGAGTATTATAGTTACATAGCATTCTGGCCTGTTGGCATGGACTCACAGTGGCTGCAGGGTCATTTGAGCAAGATAGCAGAGGGCAGTTATATGTGCAATGCCAGAAGGCACAAGTATTCAGTTCTTGCTCAAACAGCACAAGAAGAACTTCGTTTAAAAGAAAACCTTCATTTAAAATTGAATAAAACTATATTAAAATAAATGTTTACAGATGGCAATAAATGGCCCGCATTTTAAACCTGCTATTTGGGTTTTATTAGCTTTAATCCACCATTTTGTTTAATATTAACTGAAACTATGTTTAAATCATCTCAAACTGCATTATAACTTCAGTTGCTATAGCTGAGTTTTTCAATCAGTGGTTGAGTTTTATCTAACGCAAATTTATTTTCTTTCTATTGCAATTTATAGTGATGCAAAACTGAAGTGATTTATCTTTAAAATTCACCCAAGAATTTTATTTGTATGTGACTGGTTTAGCTTTATTAGGTTATTAGTGACAAACATATTTGTGCAAAATTTTCATTTGTTTATTTTTTATTCGAAATAAAGTGTGAGCCAGATTTTTAACTGCAAATAGAAATATTGCTATATATCCATGGTTTCTTCAGGTTTTGTTTACAATTCAATTCTGCATATCAATCATTGTCAATTTAGTGAATGCAGTAAGTCAATAAAATTAGTTTAATTACTTTAAGGATAGCAACAGTATCCCAAAACAAAAATATTCAAATTTGTTGTATCTTTTTGAAGCTTGGAAGAACAATTTATGATAAAAGTCGTTCTGCAACTTTTACTTCACTGTTCGTAGAATTTTGGCATTCAAAGTATTTTTTTCAGATGTAAAAACACAAGAAATATGCAGTTAAGTATTCAATTGTGAAAATGGAAAAGCAAAATAGGATATTTCAAATGATCTCAATAAGCTAATGATGTTATGTTGTTTCTTGTGAAAAAAACTACAATTACAACATCCAGTTTTTTTTTTAAATTCTACTTCATTATGACCTAGATTCAATTTTGTTTCCAATTGCTTGTTAGACAGTTGGATTGTATTTACATGCATTTCATGCCTTATCTTGGAAATGCATTTAGTTAAAACATATTACCCTCCAGGTTTGGTCGTTTTGTTGAATTTGTAAATCTAAGTGTTAAGTACAACTGATTATCTTGAGTGAAAAGAATTGTTTAACAAAGCTTTAACAAATATACACATAGAAAGGTTCTCACGATTTAAATACTTTAATCTGTTGTGTTAGAACAGACCATATGCAATATTTTACTAATTAGCTTTTAAGCTGCTAAAGACTTTTGGTCTAATTACATGGCTTAAAACAAAAAAAGCAAAATATTGCAAATAGCATATTTTCCATTTTATTGAGAAACAACATTTCTTATGGTATGTTAAGGTTCCAATGACTTACAAAGATAATTTCTAGTTTTTGATTCCCACATCAGATTTCCCTTCTTTTCACCCCTCCTGCTTTTTTCTACTTTCTTCCCTTGCCTATTTTTTTTTCAATCTTTCTCTTCTAGCATTTTCTATTGTTATTCACCCTATTTCCTGCTTGAAGTAATCCTGACATACTGGACATCATCTGAAACTACAAACGACAGGATGCAATAAGCTAGAGAATAGCAGTAATCTGAGGAAAGTTCTTCATTCACTCTTCCTACTAACTCTCTGTCTTCTTATCCTACATAGAAAATAAAAAAATCAATACTGCCTCACAAGCCTTGATAAAAGTGGTGGACAAGGAGAGCAGGCATGCTGGATATAGTAAATTAAAGTGATCAAAATTTTCCAGTTGACTCAGCCTATAGCCTACATAAACTAACAACCTTGTCGACCATCTGCCTGTCATGCTACAAGCTTTTTTTTAATCCATGTCTGGACCCTTCATTCCGATTTCATGATATCTAAAGATAAAGCAATTAAAAAAGAGATTTCAGTGAGTGTACCATTATTGTCTGCATTACTTCTAAAATATAATGACAATTGGCCCATATGGTTTGGAAAGGTATTTACATACAACAGTGGTGGAAAGACACTTGACTGGCACAACCTTTTCTGGGGGGAGAGAGTGGCGGGGTGCATAAATGTAAAATATCCCATGGAAAACGTGATCATCCAAGACACATTAACTGGTGGATTATTTTCCAAGAACAACAGCGGCAAACCTATCTCAAATTTCTCAAGCCAATTATTTGACGGTCATTGGCCATTTCATTCTATGTGTTCGACCTCGGACTTTGTGGGTCACAAAGTGTGATTTGTGACGACTGAGAGGGTTTTGCCTTTCAGTACAGCTCTACTTCTATTAAAATAAATCTGGTGTTAGCTATATTAAGGAGTTAACAGAAATTTTATTATGTGCCCATTCTTTCAAAGAAAATATTGCAAACACATGTGTTTCTTGGTCTGTCATTTTCCAGACACACATTTTAAATGCCTTTTACCTTTTAAAATGTAAGTAGGTTTTGCACTATATTTATTTTTTTAATTTTAGCTAATAAATTTGCAAGTTAACTCTCAACCTGCAGAAATGTGACTTCTTGGTTCTCTCTAATTACAGAATGTTGACAGTTATCTTAACATTTTTAAGTGCTTGTGATTTCTAAGTCATTTTATTTTGAAGATTGTGAAAGGACCAGTGCCCAGGCAGTTAAAATTTATGTTACCTTTACTGGATTAAATGTCCCAACCTCTGAGAATTTGCACAAAACATAACTTAGGTAAAACTTCAGGTGCTGCATCATCTTAGTAAAAATCTTCATCTTGTCAAAATTTATGTACAGCCACCTTAACATGGTATATTGTCTCAAAGCTACTTTGGAGTTATAGAGCAATTATCTACTTACATAAGGTTGGTGAAATAATTGCTTTATGGGCAGGGCATTTTTTAGAAAATAAATATTAAAAATTATTAAAAATGCCAAATAATACTGTGAAGAAAATTAATATTAATGTCACTTGCAGAAGATTAAAATCTTTTGGTTGTTTTCAATTACATGAAAATGTATGGATTTGATTTATCCATTTTTTTAATGTTGAAACTCTCTGTGGTAGTTAGGTTTTATTTAGTAATGCAAACATTAAGGGCTGAGTTTTTAAAATGCAAAGTCAATCAACATTTCCTGCAGGTAGAACTATTGACAATAAATTGCAATGTCATAATTTATGTTGAAGGTAAGAACTTCAATAACATTAGTTATCCTGTGCTATGGCTCATTACAACAGATATATTAAAAAAAACACGATTTTCAGAAAGTGCAATATCTTTCTGCTTCCTCACAATTATACATTTTTATTCTCTTTCATAAGAGATGCAAATATATTTAAACCAACAATGTTTGCCATTTAATTCAGAGCATCCAAACTGATTAATAGTACAATAATGCAGAGCAAACAAAAGCTGCAATTTTGATGTAAACGATTTGACATGTTCCTCGTGCCCACTTCTGTGTTTTTAGCCATAGCTGGCTAACTGCAAACTAGCTCTGCTTCTACATTCCCAGCTTTATATTTTATTGAATTGAATTTGTTCATTAAAACCAACAGTTCCTCACTCTATTTTTAAAAGTCTTTTTTCAGTTTACAAAACTAAAAATTTGTGATTTTTTTTTGGTCTGTGTAAATGTCAACACTCGACACCAGATGGATTTTGGTACGTCGAGTTTCCTGTGCAGGATTACTGGAGATGAATTCACCCAGTATCCGAGGCAGACTGTGATGTCTGAGGCACACACTGGCTCAAACTGTTTATACTCATGCCTGATATTTTCAAAGGGGTTTTTAATCAGAGTGGCGGCTTATTGATCAATGACAGATATGGGCAACAACTTTTGTATGCTGCTGCTGCCGGATTTTTTATCTGAGATAATATTTCTCTCTTAAAAGGCATCCTCTCTGCTATGTATTAATTAAAATCTAAATACTAAATATTGATTGATGCGTTATCAGGCCATAGCAGTTGGACTCTGTCACATTGATTTTTGCTGTGATTTATTATCATATTTAAGAAAAATCATTTTGTGTGATTATACAGGGGAAATAGACTTTAGGGAGGGTGTAATTCTTTTGTATCACTTTTGTTGTGTGTAAGACGGGCCAATTTCTCAATTGCAGCTGAGATCACAGATATCCACTACCATTTCTTCTCCTTTGCTTGCGACAGCTAATGCTTTAAGCCTGCACAACCAAAGGATCATGGGCTTGTCATTAGGAATAATGGGTTTTAGGATTACTTTCTTAATCAGGACATGGATTAGCAGATGGTATGACACCAACATCTAAAAAAAATCTCTGTCGTTATTAGCAAAATATTGGTTTAAATAATGCCATAAAGCTGAAGGAATTGTGGTTGTTTAGCTGTTTGTACCTTTCATAATGACCACACTGCATTCAGGTTTAGATACTGAAGATTATTTGTTGCCGTTTTGCTAAATACAGTTGCCTTTTATCATTAGGACCAATGTTATTCGTAACAAACTGAGAGAGCTAGAACTAGAAAGATTGTAGAGTTTGGACGCCATCTTAGCTTCGGTAAGAAAAGCAACCTTGGAGAAATCAAGTGAAAAGAGTTACAAAATAAAATTGTACGATATTACTTGTCAGTTCTGTAATTGGCCTTCCAGGATAATTCAAACAAACATAGCCAGTGAGTAGCTAATACAGAGCAGGCAAGTCCCATGATTTGGGCTGAGTAACTGAATCTATGTGAAGACAAAGTGAGTACCTGGAATCAGAATCCCTGCATTTATGAGGCTACAAACTGTGAAATGTGAGACCATCTGGGGAGAGCAGGTAGAGGACGTAAAAACTCAGTTTTTTAAATCGATAGCCATGTTCACTTAAACTTTCAGTTAGATGGTGAGTTCAACTACCTGAATTTGCAGAGGAATTGTCTTTTAAAAAATTGGATTTATTGAACCCATTGGGCCCTAAATGCAATGCTAACTCTGACCTGAGTGGGAAACCAGTGTCATTGTGAATTCATGTCTGAAGAGACTTGGAAGCACAGCAGAGCATTTGAGATCAGTTCTTTGACTGCAGGTTCCAGGAGGAAACAAATGGTCCTCTGGGCCACACAGTCTCCATTCCCCACATCTCTCAAACCAAATCTCCAACCTTTCCCCATTCTGAGGCCCCAACCCCACAGCCCCACCCTAAACAATGAACAGTCAGCAAAATTACTTCTTATTCATTCACAGAATGTGAAAATCACTAGCAAGGTCAGCATTTATTGCCATCCCTACAGTAGAAGGTGAAACCTCCTTGAACGACTACAGTCCACGTAATGTACATACACCCACAGCCAGGAAGGGAGCTCAACCCAGTAACAGTGAAGGAACAGTGACATAGTTCTAAGTCAAGATGGTATGTGACTTGATGGGTAGCTTGCAAGTGGGAGTAATCCCTTGGGTCTTCAATTCTTGTCCTTCTAGACGGTAGAGGTCACAAGTTTGGGAGTCTTTCCACCTGAGAGCAAAAATTTCCTGTTCTCATTTCAAGTGTTTTGGCCCAACATGAAATGAGGCCTGATGTGATCCCCACAACTGTCAAATACTTGTCATTGCTCGCAGGAAAAACAGGCCACTTTGCTAAACAACCAGGGAATTGATGTCATCCTCTGGCACGTGGAGGTTGGTCAAGGAGTGTTACCGGGTCTATGGATAACAAGGGAGAATAAAAGTTGCAAATGAAAAAAGGTGGTGTGTGCGTGGAAGTTAATAGATGATTTTGCAAAGGACAATGGTTGACCAATTCAAGAAATACACTTCATATTATTGTTAAACTGCTGAATCTGAAATCATTTAGCTTGTGTATTCTCATTGCATATTTCTGAGCAGAAAATACTTTTGCAGCCCAACATAAGTGGACTTAAACTGTGGCATGCAGCAAGTATTATCATCACATTGATACTAAAAGTCCCCTGGTACCAACGTTCCGACAAGCAATGTCACTCACTGTGGTAAGTATCTTTCCAAGGTCAGCTCAGACAAGGAATTATAATGAGATTAAACCTCATTGCTGAGGTCTTAGTCCATTTTACTCATTGTTCAGGAGTAGAGAAATTGTATTATTAGAGTGACAAATCTTCCCAGCTGAATCTCTGAGCTTAATCTATAACCAGCTGACATTCCACCACTCAATTTTCACACGACATATTCATGTGCAAAATGTAATATTTGACTGAAACAACAGACTCATTTTAGACAAGTTTTTGTTCATTGAAGATGGAAAAGTAAACAACTTTGCATGCTGTATATAAGGTATATAACACTGAGCATCCAATGAATGCACAGTTTTGTTTTTATTTCTCATATTTGTAGGAAACTCTTCAGGTAGGGAGTTATTACAGTATATCCCAATTCATTTTAATTTCCAGTTCCTCCACTGTCCCTCAATGTTAGCTCCAAGCTACATAAATCAGGTGGCTGCCAGCTACATAGGATGCCAACTGGGTAGCATACCAGGGTGCAAGCAGGCACATTAAGTGATGCAGTACTTAGCATATCTTGGGTGGTTGTCTGAAATTGGGTCTGGTGTAGACTGGGGATGAGGAGTATAATGTCTAGGGTGTCTTGTTTTTGGGGTGGGGTGTTGTGGAATCATGGCTGTGGGATTGTGAGGGAAGTGATGGGAACAGATTGGGTCAGGTCTAGCAGGGTGGACAGTCTGGCACAGTGTTGAGGGGGTGTTTGTTGGAATTAGGGATAGGTGCAGAGTGTCTATTGGTGACTGGGTTAATTTGGGTCTAGCAGCAAGGGGATTGGGTCGGTTTTAGTTGGTGGGGAGGTATTGGGTCTGATGGTGGGGATGGGGTATGGTTCCCTCTCTCTCAATGGTCTGGGGAAAGTGTGATGGAGGGGAATGTGTGATATAAGTATGGGATCAGTTTAATTTTTTATGAATTTGATGGAATGGCACAGTGGCTCAGTGGTTAGCACTGCTGCCTCACAGCACCAGGGTCCCAGGTTTGATTCCAGCCTCAGACGACTGTCTGTGTGGAGTTTGCACATTCTCCCCGTGTCTGCGTGGGTATGCTCTGGATTCCTTCCAAAGATGTGCAGGTCAGGTGAATTGGCCATGCTAAATTGCCCATAGTGTTTTGTATTAGTCAGAGGGGAAATGGGTCTGGGTGGGCTACTCTTTGCAGGGTCATTGTGGACTGGTTGCCCCGAAGGGCCTGTTTCCACACCGTAGGGAATCTAATCATATTTACTAACTATTGAGTGATACTTTACTAATTTCATTACTAACCCTAACCTCCAAAGTCTCAAATTTGAATGGAAAGTGGAAATTTCAATTACCTGGTATTTCTTTCAGAGAGTGCTATAATGGGCATTCCACAGGGTCCCCATGCGCAGCTCCCATCTACACTCGAATAATCACTGGTCATCAGAAAATGCAGGCCATCATAATAAGTGGTCTAAAACTGTGGCATGTGTAGAAAAATCAGTTGGCATCCTATGTAGCTGGCAGCCACCTGATTTATGTAGCTTGGAGCTAACATTGAGGGACAGTGGAGGAATTGGAAGTTAAAATGAATTGGGATATACTGTAATAACTCCCTACCTGAAGAGTTTCCTACAAATATGAGAAATAAAAACAAAACTGCTTGCACCCTGGTATGCTACCCAGTTGGCATCCTATGTAGCTGGCAGCCACCCCTACTCATTTAATATCCTGCTCCTGTCACCCAAACCTACTCATTACCCCTACTTAACTGGCATCCCATTCCCTCCACAGTTGGCACCCTACCTGCCTGGCACTCTATTTACTTGCCCTCTACCCCAAACCTTCTCATCATCCTAATATCTCACGTACCTTCTGTATTAACGGTTTGACAACAACTGTCAAAGTGGTTGTCAGAACCGTTACATTTCACAATGCAGCTAGTGGCTGCTGTGGAAAGGGGACGTGGTCTGCTTTCACATCTGACAGTCCTACGTTATGAAAGAACCGTGAGAATGGAAGTATGGCATCACGTTTCTGAGGGAGGCCTGAATGAAATCTCCTTTCAGAAGTGCACAGCTCTTTCATAAAAAGTAAACTGCCAGGGTGGCAATCCCAGCTGCCAGTGTGGTGAGGTTACCAATCAGCAGAAAATTGAGCCCTATATATTTTTGACATCATTATAGAGGCGCTGCTACACGCTGTCTCAAATGTAAGTGACAATCCAATCTCTTATTTTGATGGGTCCACACTAAGGGCCACTTCTGCCATCAGAATTTTCCAATTGAAATTTGCGATTCAAAAATGAATTCATGTGGCGGTGCAATGACAAAAAAAAATGGTTGCCAAGCAACAGGGAAAAGCCCCATCTCCAATTCCATTGGCGGCCATTTTCAAGGGCACAGGAAAGAAATGGGGCAGGGAAGGTGATGGCCGAGTAATATTATCGACCCGGGTACCTTGTTCTGGGGACCTTGGTTCAATCCCACCATGACAGTAGATAGAATTTGACTTCAATGAAAATCTGGAATTAAGAGTTTTATGTTGACCGTGAAACTGTTGGTAATGGTCAGGAAAAACCATCTGGTTCACTAATGTCCTTTAGGGAAGAAAGCTGCTGTCCTTACCTGCTCTGGTCTACATGTGACTCTACAGCAATGTGGTTGATGCTTAATGGTGGCCTAGCCAGCAACACTCATAGCCAACCCTATCCACCTCTATTGAAAAGCCTAAGATCAGACCATTTAGGATTTTCACTAGGACAGATGGGCTTCATGGGCCCCCTGCAATACTGTCAAGTGAGAAGAGGTGAGAAGAGCCACGGAGATAGGACAGAAGGCCAGGAAATTTCTCAACTCATAAGTTAGGGGATTTTCAGGGCTAAATGGTTCAAGTTAACTTGGCAAGAAATCACTGAGGAGGTGTTTAGAGACTGAAGATGATTTCATGTAAGGGCCAAATTTTGTGGAGACAGTAACTTTGATAAACCTACTCTTAGCGTTGAAGAGGCTCATATCATTTTTTTAAGTATCACAGGGAGGTTCAGATCTGTTCTCAGTACTCAATGAGGGAACAAATAAGCTCTTGAAAGAAATGACATCTGAGGCGGTCCTTTCAGTTGTCCCACTCCAGGGCTATCCCACACACTGACTCCTTAAGAAATATCAACAATTGACCAATCTACTTAGAGAAGATTGGTGGCTCTCTCCTGTCATCCCACCTTCATTAATACAGTAATTGGGTGGGTTTGAATAGAATTGAAGTTCTGTTTCAGATTGTTAACATTTTACTTTGCACACGAAGCAATGGATCTGTTATTGGGAATAAGATTATCCCATTGTTTGCTCCCCATGAATCAGCAACATGTCAAAGTCAAGTCGAATCATATGTCCCTTTCTTTCTCAGAACAGCACAGACTAGAAGAGTGGAATGGTGGGGGGGGGGGGGTGGAGGCTCATACAGAGAATTAATATTAGCACGTGTCTGTTGTTCAAATGGCCTGTTTCTGCGCTGTAATTACCGTGTACAATTATACCTTTAATCTTCTTTCTTTACTTTAACGTTATTCTTATTTCAGTTCTCAATGTAAATCAGGTAAGAATTCTGCTGATTAATGTTAATCACTTGAAAGGAAGACATCAAAGCATCAGCCTTGTACGCTCAATCCTCCAACCTATATTCCAGCTGCAATAAAGCAGAAAATGATGGAAATATGCAGCAGATCAGACAGTATCTGTGGACAGAGAATCACAGTTCATGGCTCAGGTTTGTGATCTTTCACCAGGTTTCAGATTTCAAGCTGTTGTGGTAGTTTGCCTTGGAGGTATATACCAACTCAACAGGTTTGTTCAAGAGCCGATCCTTACAGCAGTTAGTAGATGGCCTTCATAAGAAATGTAATGACTAACTTGAATCACTGAAATTTAGACATATTCACTTGGAAAGTCTGTGACCTTTACAATTGCCTCCATCACCATGGTAGTGCAAGGGAGCAACTGGATATCAACCTGATCATCAGCTGCTTCCTTCAATGATCAACCACCCAGATGCCAGATGCAGCTTTGCAAACTACCTCCAGCCATCAGCCTACCTGGACGAGATGATAGCAGTCATGTTTCAGGCAGAGAAGCATTGTGTTGCTGGACAACGAAAGCAGGGGCTGTGGAAATTGTTGCCAAAAGGTAATGGTTCTGAAAGGTTTAATATTGGAAACTGCATTAATCACAAATTATGCAGATGATGTCAAATAATCTTGGGTGGGAAATAAAGGAGTGGAGCTTGAGATCCTGATGGAGACAGATGTAACTTCTATTTATTGCTATCAGGCAAATAAAGCACAGAGAAACATAGAAAATAGCGGCAGGAGTGGGCCATTCAGCCCTTTGATTCTGGATTAGTGGTGCTGGAAGAGCACAGCAGTTCAGGCAGCATCCAAGGAGCAGTAAAATCGACATTTCAGGTAAAAAACCCTTCATCAGGAATACAGGCAGAGAGCCTGAAGGGTGGAGAGATAAGCTAGAGGAGGGTGGGGGTGGGGAGAAAGTAGCATAGAGTACAATAGGTGAGTGGGGGAGGGGATGAAGGTGATAGGTTAGGGGGGAGGGGGGAGTGGATAGGTGGAAAAGAAGATAGGCAGGTAGGACAAGTCATGGGGACAATACTGAGCTGGAAGTTTGGAACTAGGGTGAGGTGGGGGAAGGGGAAATGAGGAAACTGTTGAAGTCCACATTGATGCCCTGGGGTTGAAGTGTTCCAAGGCGGAAGATGAAGTGTTCTTCCTCCAGGCGTCTGGTGGTAAGGGAGCGGCGGTGAAGGAGGCCCAGGATTTCCATGTCCTCGGCAGAGTGGGAGGGGGAATTGAAATGTTGGGCCACAGGGTGGTGTGGTTGATTGGTGCGGGTGTCCCGGAGATGTTCCCTAAAGTCCTCTGCTAGGGGGTGTCCTTTCTCCCCAGTGTAGAGGAGACCGCATCGGGAGCAACAGACACAATAAATGATATTAGTGGATGTGCTGTTCCACCATTCATTATGATGAAGACTGATTGTCCAACTCATAGTCTGTTCCTGTTTATTCAAATGTATTTCTTGTTATTAAGACTCACCAGTAGTTCATCCTCTACCACTGTTAACCACATAGATCATGAGAATTAACGTAAAAAAAGAGACTGGTGGCAGCACTCTACCCCAACCATTACTGGTAGTGATTGTTTCTACATCACAACAGAATTTTTTAGGTGGATGAACCCATCCAAATAGCCCCTTGTCTGGATTAAAATGAATAATGTGTAGAAAAAGCATTAATTGCCATTTTGGCTGGAAATCTAAACATTAAGATGTCAAAAATTAAATTTAAAACAGTTAGCTTTTGCTTTCTTCACTTCGAATTTTGCTTTTAAGGCTCTCCTTATTCAAACTTATTTGGCCAGCATGGAGTTACAATTACTACAGGAATTTAGATTTGGGTTTCCCAAACATTGTAGGATTATTCTTGCATTAAAATCTGTAAAATAACCTATTAGTCGAGAAAAATGCAGCAATTTTTACAAGTGATTATTTTGCCTTATATTTCATAGATTAAGTCAATACTGACTGCCAAAAATAAAAACAGAAAAAGCTGGAAACATTCAGTAGGCCTGACAGCATCTGCAAAGAGAGAAACAAGAGTTAATGTTTCAAGTCAGATCAGACTTATCTTCAGAGCTGATTGTCATTCTGACCAGCTGGATCAGAATAAAATGCAATATGTAAGCAGATTTCCATTCTGTCCTCCATAAATTGGAATTGAAAAATGTCTTATTGGTCTATTTTTATCAAGTCATAAGACTCATGTTAATTCTAAAGCACTGATGATCAAATGGAAGCACTAATAACCAAGGCCTTGAATTAATCCATTTGCATTGGAATTCCAAGGAAAATCAACTAACTTGAAATTTATTTTTATTTTATTTCTGCCATCAAACAATGGATTAAAATATTCAGACTTTTATGTTTTCAAACATATAATAAACAAAGAAGAAAAGGTAAACCCCAGAAATATGAAGGGAGCGATATATCAATTTCCCTATTTATCCTGTAACTCTGTCAAAATTCACAGTTCACGGGATGATACCATGAGAAGCAAGGCTTTTACAGATCGATGGTACATCTGTAGCAGTTATTGAGGCTGGTCCCTCCTCGCACACCACCCAGAAAATGAAGCAGCCCCCACAGGTCCTTTGTGTTATGGGGCATTGCTTATTATTAAAAAAATGTTATCCTGTAAACCTTAAGGATGCAAGCCCTCAGCATTTTTGTGGGTTTTCCGCTGCCATTTGGTCTCTCGGAAATACACAGTGGCTTAATCAGATGGTCCAATTTCAGCTCAATCTTAATTATTCATTTTTATTTCCCTACTTATTTTTGCCCACTATGGCACAATTGGTAACTTTGGCTTTCTCAATCAGACCTGATCAGATAATCAGAGAAAATCAAACTGCATGGGATATTCTCGGTGCCCACCTACTGGTACTCAAAAATCTACGTCATTTTATAAGCTGACACCAGGAACATATCTGGCCAAGCATTATATGAATGATTCATTCAGAGTACACAGGTATCTTCTATTTCATAGCCATGGATTCTTGCCCATCCTGTTTGTACATCAAGATGATCACGGCCTTAAGAAATTCCATTGGCTGTACCCTTTCTCAAGGTCCTGGCACACCAACCTTACATTGCCCACTGGGCACTGCACCATCTACAGCAAAGGTATCTGCACCAATTCTGCAGTATATGCGATCCGTAATCTGTGGCTCAAAAACTTAGCTATATCTCCATGGGCACAAATTGCAATGCTGATTGAATGCTGAGGAAGATGCAATGGAGAACTACAATGGACTGTCACGTCCACACCTTTCTTCTGTCGCATAATCCACATTTCAGCAACTGTCAAATAGGCAGCTGGGTGCTATGTTACTCTGTCATTTATCTTCAGCTTGACTTTTTTTTCATCTTCCCTTTAACCTCTCTGCCCCTTCACCCCGGACTATTGCTTTTCCCAGAGTTTCCCAATTTCTGCCATCCAATTGTGTGACAACCTTGCTTCTATGATGGCCCTTGTGCCTCTGGATCAGAAGATAATGGGTTCAAGACCCAGTCTGAAATCTTAACTACATAACTACATGAACCACAGTGCACTGTTGTTGATGCCATCTTTCAGATGACAGATTTAAAGGCCCTTTATACCTCCTCAACGGTACGACATCATCCCTTGCAGTTTATACCCAATGCACTGACGAAGTAATAATACAGAAGCTGCTTTAATTAACATTCATTCCTCATGTAACAACAACAAAACAGCCATTCAAATTGCTGCAAAATACAGCTTTATTAGTCCATTGCAAAAATACATTGGTATTTCTTGATAATGAGGATAGGGCTATAGCTGTTTCATCTCCACTTTAACCCTTAAAATTCTCTTGGCATGTCCCTTTCTGGTCTGCTGTCTGAACCTATGTAAATCTCCACCTGATGTTATGACCTGCCTCTGGGGAATTGATAGCAAATAGCAAAATGCCATTTAGATCTGCCTTAAACCCTCTAATGGCTAGTTAAGTCAAGCCTACACGTGTGAAAAGAGAAAATATTTTATGTTCTGGAGCATTTCAGATCTCCCACCAACCTCTGTATTACAGCACAATAACATCCCTCTGCAGCTGAAGAAAGTTGGAAGGCTTTAGCACTTTATGTAAAACAATATCTGGCCTCCTGATTACTACTAGTATTTTGATGAAACCTGTTATATTTATTTCATTATAAAGCTACATGTTTTATAGAATGAGACAATGGTGCCATTCAAACGTAAAACATACAGTCAATCTTTTCTGCTCAGTCTTTCAAAGAACTAGTTAATTAGCCCCAACTCCCTGCTCTATTACCACGGGTCTACATTTCTCTCCCCTCCATTCTTCTTTGGAAATTTATTATTGAACCTATTTCCCTGTGACAATGTATTCCAATTCACTGTGTTGAAAAATTCTCCTGAGTTTTCCTTTATTTCTTCTATCAATTAATTTAAATCGATCTCCTCTCCAATAAGTGGCAAGTCTTCCCTTATCCATCATATCAAAACACTTCATGATTTTCAACACCACAGTAAAATGGTCATTTAATCTTCTCTGCCATAAGAATAGTAATCCTAACATCTTGAGTCTTTCCAGGTAGCTGAGGTCCCTCAGTTTGTATCACAAACAATGTATAGAATCAATATAGCAATTCTCACATAACATTAGGAACTCTGGCATTTTTTGGGGACATCCAGGTGCAGACAATAACTTGAAGTCAGTTCACTTGAATACTTTTCTCGCATCACCTGCTTTTCCATAAGAACCAAAAAATGATGGGGACTGTAAATTCTAGCACCAGCGCTAATGGCTGCTTATGAAAATTTGGATGAGGAAAATGGATGATGGAGAAGCACAGGGAGAGCCATTGTGTAAAAAACAACCTTAGAGCAATATATTCCCAATGATTACACTGGAATGCAATACCTCTCCATCTCTCTAACTCCCTTTCTCCTTTAAGATCTTCTTCAAACCTACCTCTTTGACTAAGGTTTGGGCATTTATTCTAATATCTTCTTAATGTGGCTTGATGTCAAATGCTGTTTGATGTCACTCCTGTGATATGCTTTGGGCTATTTCAACTTGTATTAAGGTAATATATGAATATAACCTGTTGTTGATGGCCTTGACATGTTACAGGCCTCATTTATCTCACAAGCAAAGTTCTTTGACTTAATGTGCTCCCACGATTATATTTTCATTTCCAACATGCTTTTACGATTTGCTTTAAATCTATTGACTGTAATGGCGGTTGAAGGATACTTCATGTGCCAAAGTATTGTTTAAATAAATTATTACAGTTCTCCCAGAGTGCAAATCTACTGGCAACAGGGATAAGCTGTTCACATGGCACTGAATCCCTTTGAATCATAATCCAAACACTGTCATGTCCTGAACAGTTTAACTTGTTTTTCCTAAATTTCCTGTCATGACATATCACAATACAATTTCATAAATTAGTGGTTCATAAATATCACTCATTGAAAATGTATTAGTTATTACTCACTGGTTTTATACCACAATGCATCTATTATTTATGGCAGCTCATCGCGACAGCAGGTACTTTTGGTTTGAAATCACACTGTTCAATATCAATAACAAATCCCTCAATGGATTAGCATATAGTTTCTTGTCCACTAATTTAACAAAGGCTTTAATATGTCTAAAAACAACAATCTTGATCCCTTTGGAGCTGTAACAATCTTTTATACAGTACATGTGGCCTATAGAAAAGTCTTTAACTCTTCCCATTAGAGCCAATGTAATCAGCCACACACACGCTAAATGTGTTAAAATGATGATGTAATATTATTAAACTAAAACACCATTGTACAAGCCAATAGTGTTATGGTGATGGCTTTAAAGCTTGCAAAATCCTGTATTCAAATTATACACACAACAGAAATTAATGGCTTATGGAAAATACATTTCATGATACTATTGGCCTAACTTTCTCATGCCTGTGGCATTTGTGCATTGAGCTTCATTCCACAAACCACTTTCTCCAATTCCTTGGATAGCATTTTCACAGATTATGTCAAAAAAAATTCCCTCAGTTGAGTTTCAAAGTATTTTCATACTGATTAAGTATCGTGAATCCATGTACACCCATTTGCAAATATGGAATTCTATTCATACTGTCAGTGATAGGATAGGCTGCATGTTTCTGAAACCTGATTTCAATCAACCAAAGAAGCTGCTTCTTTCTGATTTGGACTGGCCTTATTGGAGGACTACACATTGCCTAATGAGGACAGAGCCCAATGCAGCCCATTTAAAATATAAACACAAATACTTCTGAACTTTAAACACAAATGCTGTAGTTCAGATTGCACATTTCTCAGAAACACCTTAAATTTATATTGTGCCTTAACAAGTCCTCAGCACACCCCCCCCAAAATTTCCTTTTAATTAAGCATGATCAACAGGGTTGCAAACCCTCCAGGATTTTCCCAAGGTCTCCAGGAATTTAAGATTAATGCTGCAAGCAATCTAGAGAAAAATCTTAGGGACAGTTAAGAATAAAAATAGTTCCTTCATACCAACTGAAGAATGGCAGTTCCAATAATATTACATGATTCACAATCTTCTAACTCATAGGCAGAGAAAGCTTCAAATTGATATTTTCAAGGCAACAAAACAAAGACAGCTAATGGTTTTGCCAGCAAGGATGGAGCAGATGAGCGAAATGCAAGGGGTCCGTAATCAAAAAACCAGAAGGTGAACATCAGCAGGTAGCTTTCAAGGATTCTTGCATTTATATAGCAACCTTCATAACCACAAGGCATCTCATAAGACTTTGCAGTCATTTAAATATTTTTGAACTGTATTTATTGTAGGAAACCTGTCAGCAATTTGAAGACATGCAGTGAATTACCACAAAACTAATAATATAATAATTTTCTAATAATCTATTTATGAGATGTGATAGATTGACATTGCTCAAGTCACAAGAAATAACTCCCCTAGTCTTCTTTGAAATAGTATCCTTTTATATCTACTTGGCAGGTCAGACAGGGCCTCAGTCTAAGGTTGAATCCAACAAAAGCACGCCATTAGGACTGCACCACAGTGAAAGCTTTGACTCCTTGGTTCAATTTTCTGCAATTAAATGTAAACATTCTGACTCAGAGGCAAGAGTGCTACCAATTTAACTACAGCTTACACCACAAGGAGAGACATTTGTGATAGGGTTAGGGCAAACAGAAGGAGAAGAAAGATATCTGATGAGGTCATATGGAACTATAGAAGAAGGCAAAGATTTCGAGTTTAGTGCATTGCTGAAAATAAAGCCAATGAATGCAGACAAGGTCATAGTTGATATGGGAACAGGTCTTCATATAAGGCAGCAAAATTTGATTTGGTTGAAAACTCAGCAAAAGCAGTTGCAGTGATTGAGTGGGAAAGTAACATAAGTGTGAATAATGGTTCCCTACTTACTTCAGTTAATTTTGTAATATAAACTGTCCATAAAGGAATTGTATTAATACGAAAGGCTTTTTGGCCATAGTATTTTTACCAGCATGATACTGCTATAATGCCAGTATTGCATGCATAACATGACATTATAGTCAGCACTTTATTTCTCTGCATGTCTTCCAACAATAAAGGGTGCCAGTGCGATGGTTAACATAATAATGCTGGTGTCTTCTCCTATGAATCTGTATTGTTGAATTTAAGAAATCCTAAAGTCTGTGGCTACATAAAGAATGCAGACTTGTGACTGCCACCTGCAGTGAGTCTGTTGTAGTAATTCCAGGTACTTATGTAAACACTGCAGATTAATGGGGAGTATCAAAGAATCAGTCTTAGTGCCAAATGAAGCAGACCCAAGAATCAGAAACTGATACTCAGAGTAAGCAGCATATTTACAATACCAATGTAAACAAGATAGTTAATATGCATTGCAAAAATGTTATTGATTGGTGAAATTGCTATAGTAAGGAGTTTGGGTATGCTGAACTAACAATATTGAATACTTCAATATTCTGACAAAACAATTGTCATGTGAAAACTCAAAATTCATGAATTCACTTCAGGGCTTGGTTTAAATCTCACCCATGATGTTCGGTGTTCTTTGGTAACACTCTCCACTCTTGGCCAGAAATTGTTAGTTGCCAGTCCCACTCCAGGAACTGAGCTCATAATCCAGCTCAACTTTCAACTGCAGTGCTGAAGGAGCACTGCAAGGTTGGTAGTGCTGTCCTTCAGATTAGACATTATGCCAAGAGGGTATTTGCCTTCTAGGGGATTTGTAAAAGATCCCGTGACGCTATATTAAACAAGAGCAAG
This sequence comes from Chiloscyllium punctatum, assembly GCF_047496795.1. NCBI lineage: Eukaryota > Metazoa > Chordata > Chondrichthyes > Orectolobiformes > Hemiscylliidae > Chiloscyllium > Chiloscyllium punctatum. The sequence goes on along the minus strand of NC_092743.1, from coordinate 99,510,368 downwards.
TAGATGATCCACACTCTGGCCAGCGTTTATCCTTCAACCAAACTTCAGTTAACGACACACTATTTGATCACTGCCACAGACTTATTTTATGGGAATTTGCTGGAAGTAAATTGGCAACTGCATTTCCTATATTTCAACAGTAACTATACTTAATATATGTCCTTTGTCTGTCGTGCTTTGGACTGCCCTGTGTTTGTTAAAGGTGCAATCCCAATGCATGTTCTTTCTTCTATTATCCAGGTGACAAATACTTCATTTTAAGGAAATGATAAAGATAAAAAGCTTTGCCACTCTCACAGCTTGTTAACAGATGCTCTTCTGTCACACTACCATTACAAGCTCACACTCTCAGCAGCTTGGCATACTCAAAAAATTTTACTAAGCATTTAAGGAATCAATGTGCAAGCACAAGTCTAACAAATGGCAAATGAGTTTGGATAACCTGCTAGTGCAAATTATGACTCTATGACTTTGACTGAGAAGCCATCATATGCTTGGCTTTCCTTAATCAAGAAATGGCATGGCTTCAAAGGAAGCTAAATCCAGGACAAGTTCATTATTGTGAAAAAAGAATTACGAAAGTAAGATTCACAATTTCACACTAATGTAACACAAATGGTCAATCAAATTTCTGCCAACAATTCTGTAACATCATTTAGGATCAAATATAAAGCTATTAGGATCATATTGATCCAATGTATCAATGTATGGAAACGTTAGCTTGTCCACAAAGTATGAGAGTGATATACCATCTTTTAGTGACATAAGTGATATACAGGGGCTCTTGTAGTGCAATGGTAGTGTCCCTACATCTGAGACAGGGGGCCTAGGTTAAAGTCCCACCTGCTTTAGGAGTGTGTAATAACATCTCTGCACAGGTAGACTAGAAAATATCTATGACCTCTATACTAAGGCAGTGAACGAGTGATTTGAATTGGAAGCCAAATGGCTTTTGTGGAACAGGCAGCACCCTTTGCCAGAAAGTACAGTACACACAAATTCAGATTTCTACAGAGTATTGTTTTTGTTTTGCTTTGCAGTGCAGTTCAGACAACCAAAATAACAGAAGTGAATGCCACATTTCACAGCAAAAGGATCGCTTATGCGCTAGCTAACAATCTGTAAAATAAAGAGGAGCACAGTCTCAGAATCACAAACATCTAAGGGTCGAAATAATTGGGTCCAAGTTCTTCCACAGAACAAGCAAATTGGACCATTTAACTGAAAACTTTGATGAATAAACTGAACAAACTAAATGATCTAAAAGGACTATGTTTAAAAATGATCTATAGAAAAACCCAAAGTGGAAGACAAAAGGTGGAAGCGTGAAACCAAGGTAGAAGTAATTTTAACAACAGAGATCTTAACTAATTTTTGATGTCTTGAGAGAAGACTTAGAGTTAAAATGCTAAATTTGCAAATGCTGTAAATTTAGATCATGTCATGAAATTCTGTATATTATCACCAATTGTAAAGCACACAAATTCAATGTGAATTACATAATTTACATTATCTAATATTCATTTGTTTGGAAAATCTTGAAAGATATATTTTTCAATAAATAAGGTTCAAAGCACTGTGTAGTAGCCTTTCAATAATAAAACTACTCAGAAACTTGGTCATTTCAGAAGTCCTGAATTCAACTGTTCACATCTATAAACCAACCAAAGTGAATGTTCAGAGGAAGAACATCTGCATGTAAAGTTACGACTTCAACATTTAGCCGTTGTTGGACTTTGGCTCAATCTACCAGCTTATTTTCCTCTATGTGTGAGCCGAGTCCTGCGTGTTCTTTCAATGAAGCAATAGGAGAAGATATTCGGTCTCAAACTCTTAATTTATTTTAGCAGTAAGTGGATAAAGTATACAGAGCTCTGGGTCTAGGTCTTCCCATCCCTAACAAACAGCAAAGTGTGTCAGTTTACGAAGTCCGACGCATTCCTGTCCCTGACCCAGTCTTTTATGTAGTACAGAACGTCATGCAATCACTGAGGTGGGATTGTCTTCTGATTGGCTGTTGATCTGACTCCATTCTCCGCCTTCTCGCATTCCCGGATGTCTAACCCCATGTGACCTCCTTCTGCCCGCGAAACAGTCTCCACGTCACCTCCTCTTGCACGCGAAATAGTCTCCACGTGACCTCCTCTTGCGCGCAAAACAGTCTAGCACATTCTGATCTGCGTAACGGTTTTTTCTATTACACCGTGATATGACAGAGCACGATGTTCAAATCTTGCAGAACAAATTTGGTTTACTTTCCACAGGTTTGATAGCATTTGGATTATCTGTCAGTCCTGTCACATTAACGTAATGGATTGACGTTGAAAGGTTGTATGACTGGTGTTATATTAGGTGTAAGTATGTGTGCATCTTGTGTTGGGGAAAATTTGGAGATATTGAGGACTGCAGATGCTGGAGAGTCTGAGTAGATTGAGTGGCACTGGAAAAAGCACAGCAGGTCAAGCAGCATCTGAGGAGCAACAGAGTCGACATTTCGGGCAGGATCTGATGAAGGGTCCTGCTTGAAGTGTCGACTCTCCTGCTCCTCAGATGTTGCGTGACCTCCTGCAGTTTTTCCAGTGCCACACTCTATCAACTATGTATATATGTGTGCATGCATATGTGTATTCCTGCCTGTGTGTTTGCATGTATGCGTGTCTGTATCCATGTTGGGAATGTGACTATTCTACAATGTGAGACATAGTATCTGAGTTCAATCGTGTCCTCAGTCAACACACACAAGGATGCATGGCTATAGTAGCATCAGTGGACAGTGCTCACAAATAGTTTCTTTCTCTCTTTGCCTTAATGTTGTTCAAACCAATAAAGCACCTCTTCTGACTTTGTGTTTCTATTGTAATCCCCAGATTCAATTTTGCACAGCCAATGGGTCCCATTGATGATCATCAGGTATACTATCTCCCTACAATAGGCAGAGAAGGAATCTTGTGGCACAATAGCAGTGTCCCTAACTTTGGGTTGTGAAGGGCTGGGTTCATAATCCCACTTGCTCTTGAGGTGTGTCATAGCACTGTGAAATAGGTTGATTAAAAATATGCACGTTAGGAAGGGAGCTAGTACCAACAAATTAAGCATGCTCCTGTTCAGTTAATAAACTTTAAAGTTGTAAAATATACCTGAGTTTCAACAGCTACAGTAGACTGCTGCTCAAATCAGCAATTCAACCAAGCATCAGAGAGAGAAAGCATATAAACACGGAACACATGAGCATATTGCAGGTGCCATACACATACAGCAAACATACACCTTGTATCAGAATCCCATCTTCCACAATGTCTTGGTGAAGAGTATCATTTGTAGTTACCCAAGATTAAGCATTAGTAATATCAACATTTGTTCACTGTCATTGGGTCAAAATCCAGGCACTCCATCCCTAGCAAAACAATGGTGCGAAACGCCATTCAATCCCACCTTTTGAAGAGCACTGACGGCTGGGCAACAAATGCTGGGTGAGTTGACAACGTTCACATTCTTTTAACAAATAAAGTAAAAGAGTCATGGGCCTTTTGAGTTTACCCTGCATGTAATCTCATCAATGCCTGTTGTGGAGACTGGTGTTCTGTTGAGACAGGTATTTTCTTGCTTACAGTATCCTAGATCACTGGACCAGTCAATTTATTCTTGACCATGTCCTGATTCTGCTGACATTGGTCATCCCACCACAATAGTGCTGCTATCGAGTCATATGCAATCCATCTGTGTGAGGGAAGAATTTCTCTCAATCTGGCAGCCAATCTGTGCTAATATTTGTAGACTTTGTACTTTGATGTTTAGATTAGATTGACTATTTGCATTTACCGTCTATTGTTCCTTTACTGGTTAAACCAACTTGTTCACTTGTTCACTTCCTCAGTCATGCTACTTGAGAATTATTGTCCACCTAATACGACCTCTGTCACTAGTACTGATAATTTTTCCTTGGAAAATTAAAAAATAGAAAATGTTCATCTTGAAACTTTGTCTGATATTGAATTTGGATCTGATTTGTTTGCCAGGCTATGTTGTCTGAACAACCATCGTTAAAAAATTCATCTTTGTGCTCAGATGGGTCATACTGTTCATTGTTACTATCATTATTTGCAATTTCTCACAAATATTGATGACTTTTGTCATTCAAACCCCCCTTCAGTCTAGAAGTGGCAACCATTTCTGCCAAAGCTACATAATCAAAACTTTCGATCCCATCTACAGCGTGAATAAGTTCTCTTATGCCAATATATGTAAACTCGAAAGACCCTGTCTTCTTTTTGAATTCGGCATGATTGTAGGTAGCACTTAGAAATTTTCCACCATTGTCTCCTGACCAGTTGTTCAGTAATTAGCATTTTCTTGACCTATGGTTCTATGACTGGCTGTTTCTCAAACAGTTGGTCTCTGAACTGTTGGCCTTCAACCAATTCACTGTCAATTGCAACTAATTTAGCACCTTCTGCCATTAAATAATTTTAAGGTCAAGATATATATTCACGCTCAACAGTTAGAATTAATGATTGCAAATTACATTTATATTTTTTACTCTGTGACATCCCTTGTGTTTTAGAGTTGCTTGTACTCTACTTTTAAATGGAAGATCTTCACCTCTTAGCCATGTCGTTTTACTGTCATAGTCTGTTATCTCTGTTTCTTCATCCTTATAAATGACCTGATAATATGGAGACACTTGGCACCAATACAAGGATTAAAATTAATGAGATAGCCATTGACATAAACTCCTTCTTGCCAAATGATTGGCTCAAATTGTCTACTTAGGTATACACTTGATTTCTTTTTATTGTAGGCTACTCTACTTCATCAACAGCTCTGTTTAAGGGGTTGTTTGACTATTTGCTGCTTTGTAATTGCATCATACTACTTCTTCAAGTGGCCAGTAGCTTTACAGATAGAACATTATTTTTTGATTACTTGGACACTGCTTGTGACTGTGAAGTTTCTTTGTTCTACAATGTTGACAATGGCTCTTAGAATCTGATGTCTGGCCTTCTCTCTAGTATTGGCTTCTTCTTTGTATCTTGTGGATTTTCAAAAATGACAAACTGAATGAATTCTATTGCTGTCCTGTGAAAAGATTGTTCCTTTCCTCTTAGGATTGATATGCGCTGCGTCTGGACTTCTGCTTCACTCAACATCTGAATGACTTTCTCCAAAGTCATAACTTCTTTGAACTACAGTAAAACTGTCAAAGATTCATCTGTATTTCCAACAATAACTTTGTCTCTGAGGAATTTTGATTTCAAAGCTCCATTGTTATACTTCTCCACCAATCTGTAGAGATAACGAATGAAATTATCTTTGGATTCCTCTGGATACTGAATGCTTCAGTTAAATCTAGCTCTCAATCCTTTTGTTTGTTCTTAGATTGAAGTAATTGTCAAATTTTAGGACTTAGAACAGAAGGATCATAGAATCCCCACAGTGGGGAAACAGTGGGGAAAATGAGTCCACCAATATGCTGAAGGGCATCCCACCCATACCCACCTCTCTACCCTATCCTTCTAACCCTGCAATTCCCATGGCTAGCCCATCTAGCCCGCACATCCCTGGATATTATGGGTGATTAAGCATGGCGATGCACCTAACCTGCATATCTTTGGCCTGTGAGAGGAAATTGGAGCACCCAGAGGCAACCCATTCAGACATGTGGAGAATGGGCAAACTCTTTTCTGACAGCTACCTGAGGGTGGAATTGAACCTGTGTCTCTGGTTCTGTGAGGCAGCAGGGCTAATCATTGAGCCACTATATTGTCCCATCAAAAGAATTTGTGCCTTATTACATGCCTCATTGAGCTATTAACTGCCATAATCTCAATTGAGTACAAAGGTGTGCTTACTTTTTCAGCTTAACCTTCTAATTTATTGTCCAGTCTGAAAGTGATCCTATATCTTAAAAACAGTTTTCTCCAAGATGTCCAATTGTGTGTTCTATTTGGCTCATCTCTGAAGCTAAATCTTTAAGGTAAACTATTTCTGCTAGTATTTGTCCAAATGTGATCATTTATTCTTCTTAGCCTAAAGGTTTCCAATTCTGCAGGATGTAATTGTTTTATTCTGCTTGTTTTAGAGGATTTTGTTTCTGTCGGGTTACAATGCTGCTTTTCTATACTGACTGGCTTTCCCATGCTTTTTCAAACAGAATGGAAGATTCCTACCTTGTGCAGTCTAATAATTCCGTTTTACTAAATGAATCCCGCTGCCTGTAGTTTTAAAGCTAAATCCCATTCTTGAGACAATTTTCTCTCAATGGTTCACACAATCCACATATTGTTAATAATCCCCAGTGCCTTTATAGTTTATTTTAGTAAAAGTTTCTGTTTACTTTAATGGCTCCAATGAAGAAATCTCACTGTCTGTGGGTTAAATAAATTTTTTCCGTTTTATTATGGTTTCAATTATCGACTGCCTGCTCTCACTGGAACCTTTTTCTCCTTTTTTTCTTCTATTTGAGTTTTCTATCTACTTAGGCTTCTAAATTTCCCCTTTCTCACTTTAATTCTAACTTTGTGATCTTCCCAGTGCTGCAACCTTATTCCTTATTTATCAATGTGGCTCTTGATTTGCCTTAATGTAGCCTTGCATTGTGGTGCCCATTCACTCTGTGACGATGCATGCACTGAGCTTTCGGTATTTTACTTATTTCTAGCATTCCCAGCTTGTAAATGCTCTGTGGTTTTTTTAAAGGTTTCTCTTTGCCCTTCAACTTTATTCATATAGCCTCCAACATTCATGTGTTCTCTGATTCAAGTCTGACTCAGTACTGCGCCTATAGTTCACTGGCAATGAACTCTGTAGCGGCTAATTGAGACTAGTGTACCAGCTCCATGTAGCATCTAGCTCACAACTTGCTTCTGCTCCTCTCTTAGCAGGTCTGAAAAGCTTTCAGCATTGGCTGTTATAGAATCATAGAATCATAGAGATGTACAGCACAGAAACAGACCCTTTGGTCCAACTCATCCATGCCAACCAGATATCCCAATCTAATCTAGTCCCACTTGCCAGCACTTGGCTCATATCCCTCCAAATCTTTCCTATTCACATACCCATCTAGATGCCTTTTAAATGTTGCAATTGTACCAGCCTCCACCACTTCCTTTGGCAGCTCATTCCATACATGTACCACACTCTGCGTGAAAAAGTTGCCCCTTGGCGGCACGGTGGCAAAGTGGTTAGCACTGCTGCCTCACAACGCCAGAGACCCAGGTTCAATTCTCGCCTCAGGCAACTGTCTGTGTGGAGTTTGCACGTTCTGCCTGAGTTTCGCTCCGGTCTCCTCCCACAGTCCAAAAATGTGCAGGCTAGGTGAATTAGCCATGCTAAATTTCCCATGGTGTTAGGTGAAGGGGTAAATGTAGGGGGGTGGGTTGCTCTTCGGAGGGTCGGTGTGGACTTGTTGGGCCGAAGGGCCTGTTTCCACACTGTAAGTAATCTAATCTCTTTGATATCTTTCCCCTCTCACCCTAAAACTATGCCCTCTAATTCTGGACTCCCCCTCCCCCCCCCAAGGAAAAGACTTTGTCTATTTATCTTATCCATGCTCCTCATGATTTTTTAAACCTCTATAAGGTCACCCCTCAACCTCCGACGCTCCAGGGAAAACAGCTCTCGCCTATTCAATCTCTCCCTATAGCTCTAATCCTCCAACCCTGACAACATCCTTGTAAATCTTTTCTGAACCTTTTCAAGTTTTACAACATCTTTCTGATAGGAAGGAGACCAGAATTGCATGCAATATTCCCAACAATGGCTTAACCAATGTGGATAGCGCAAAACATTACCTCCCAACTCCTGTAATCTGTTGACTCTGCTTTGTTGAATCTTGCCACATATTGCTTGTCTGCAGGCTTCTCAAATGTTCAGCTCTTTAAGCTACCCAACACAAGTCATTCTCTAAAAAATGTGCCTGGAAAATTCTTTCATGTTCTCCTGAATTTGCACTATATGCATCCTTTTGTATGATACATTTAAATTACTATATAGTAAACCCTCAGAGTATTCAGAGAGTGCACATAAATTGATCTTTTTCTGACTGATAAGTGGGAAGATGCAGATGTCTGTGTTGGGGCATTAGCTTTTCACAGCTAATGATGAGGGAAGTGAAGGCACGATAAGTAAATTTGCAGATGACCCAAATATAGATAGGGAAGCATGGATTTTGAAGCCTTATTTTCCAAGGAGTGGCAATCACAATCAAAGAAGTCCAAATTTCAAGTAGGAGATTCCAATTCAGGGTCTTCAAAAATGCAATGTGTATCTTAAATCTGATAGACTCCTCATCATGCAGGACAATCAGTGAAAGTCAAATGACATCCCATTTTCCACAGCATTACTTGCTGTGTTATGTTATTGATATTCTGTTCAGCATCATAGACAGCCACTTAAACAGCTAATGTGAAATGTTAAGCACATAAGATAGGTGTGAACTTAGGGTTTCAGTATGCCAGGTAAATAAGGTGCCAAGTTGGTAGTATCTTGGCACCTTATGAGGAACGGCTGAGGATACTGGGATTGTATTCGTTGGAGTTTAGAAGATTAAGGGGAGATCTAATAGAGACGTACAAAATAATACATGGCTTTGAAAAGGTGGATGCTAGAAAATTGTTTCTGTTAGGCGAGGAGACTAGGACCCGTGGACACAGCCTTAGAATTAGAGGGGGTCATTTCAGAACGGAAATGCGGAGACATTTCTTCAGCCAGAGAGTGGTGGGCCTGTGGAATTCATTGCCACGGAGTGCAGTGGAAGCCGGGACGCTAAATGTCTTCAAGGCCGAGATTGATGGGTTCTTGTTGTCTAGAGGAATTAAGGGCTACGGGGAGAACGCTGGCAAGTGGAGCTGAAATGCGCATCAGCCATGATTGAATGGCGGAGTGGACTCGATGGGCCGAATGGCCTTACTTCCACTCCTATGTCTTATGGTCTTATGGTCTTAAAGAGAATACTGTGAATGCTGGAAATCTGAAACAAATACGAAACATGCAGGAGAAACTCAGCAGGTCAGGCAGCATCTGTGGGGAGATAAACAGAATCCATGTAGATGGGATGTCAGTTGGTCATGGTTCCAGGTAAGTACAGTGCCCATTTGGTAGGACACTGGGTGGGTAGGTTGCCAAGGTAAAGGGTGGGAAGGGAAGGGCACCAGGTAAGTAATAGAATGTTTATGGTAGGTCAGGGTGGGCAGGGGATAGTGGGTCCAGAGGGGAAAGAGGGGTTGTTGGCTTCAGTGAGGATGGGGCTGTCAGTTCCTGGGGAAAGAGATGTGTCAGGCGTTGGGTCCCAGAGGAGACAGAAGTGTCAGATTAGGTTCTGGAGGGTGTAAGTGGTCTGGCGGAGGGTTAGTTGAGGGGACCATTGTGAATTGGGGTTCACCTAAGTTCTTATGACGTTATTATTTTGGATGCAGCTTAATGTAGTCCTCAGAATTACCCTTTTTAGCATCAAACACATTTTATTATAGCAACATCTAAGGACTGTTTGTTTGACTATGTGCCTGGTAAAATTGCCCACAGTCACGCTAACATTTGTGCCACAATGTGCCAGGCAATGACCATCTCCAACAAGACAAAACGCACCATCTCCCTTCTATCATCAGTTACATTGCCATCACTTAATTCCCCAACTATCAACATCCTGCGATTGCCATTCACCATAAACTGAACTGACACTGCCATATAAATTGTGTGGCTACAATAACAGGCCAGAGGCTGGGAATTCAGTGGCCTGAATTCGCCCTTACATCCTCAAAGCATGGCCACCATTGGCAAGGCACAAGTCAGGAGTGTACTGTAATACTGTTGACCTGTTTGAATACTGCCAGCTGGATTAAAGCAGCCAACTTGTTTGGTACCTCACCTTCAACAATCATGCCCTTCACCAGTGGACAGTGGCAACAGAATGCACAGTGCACAGGTGCAATGCAGAAACTCACCAAGGTTCCTTCAACATTGTTTTCCAAACATACAAAATCTTCCACTTTGAATGACACAGGCAGCAGATGTATTGAGACACCACCATTTTTCCAATCCTCTCCTCGCTACAAACCATCCTGACTTGCAACTACATTGCCGTCCTTCACTGTCACTGGGTCAAAATCCTGTAACTCCCTTCCTAACATCACCATTGGTGTAGTTAAATCAAGTGGACTGCAGTGGTTTAAGATGACAGTTTGACACCATGTTCCTCAAGACAACCATTAATGGGCAACAACATTGGTCTAACCAATTACACCCACGTGTCTTAAATCGTTAAAAAAAGACAGTCAGGAGCAAATGTTGCAAAGGGCTGTGGAACTTTCACTGTCATTGGGCCTAATACTAATTTCAGGCAGATGACCCAGATGACTGCAGGTTCCATTGTTCAATATGGAATGCTGTGCAAAATAAGCAAATATATGCTACATGCCATCTTGGATCCTACTGAACTCATTGTTTGTTTGAAAAATGAGTGCCGCATTATTGAATTTCTAGGACATTATCTCTGACAGCCACCAATCTATGACCAGAAAAGTAGGATTGGCTGTCATACCTTAACTAATTAAAATCTAAGAAGGATGGTCACTTTAAACAAAAAAATGTTTCACTTCAGTTTCAATACAATGTAAGGTCAACATGTGGATGCCATTTCAGTGGTTTGTAACACACATGGAGTACTTAATTTGACCAAACAATGAGTGCAGCAGGACTCAATATGGTGTGTGGTGCTGGTGTGCTGATTCTGCACAGGGAGAGAACACTCCATATTGATCAATGCAACCTACACTATATCAATCCGAGAAACAGTAATATAATAAATGTGCACGTGGTTCGAGTATGTAAGGCTTTTCAACTAACTTATGAGGTTGCATTTGCTCAAAGTTCACTAATATCAGCTTTTTTTTAACACCTATGGAAATAAAACTGGTGAGTACTTTTTGCAGTTAGTTTCTTACAGTTGGTGTGTCCAAATGTCAACTGTCACAGGCCTTGACAGAATATCAATTTAATAATGTAGCATCTGAAAGAATATTGAACTTGAAAAGCAGAACCTGAAGGTATATTGGATTTCTTATCATAGACAAGCAACATTACCAAGTCATTTTCATGCTGAATCACAGGAAAATTCAAGACCCAATTACTAGCAATTTATCCCAATGGTGAGTGTTTATAGTGTTGAAACATTTTTAGGATTCTGCTTAATTTTTGCACTCAAAATTACTCCACTTATCTTGCTTTGCGCTTCTAAGCTAAATTAGATGATTAAACATTACACAATCCAATTTTACCAAATGCACATAACATTGAATAAGTTGTATAAAAGTCAAGCGATATCTGAGGCAAATGAGAATCATTGTTCTGGATCTCTCCGTTTCTGATATTGTGCAGACTTTGTGAATTTAGAATATTTAAATAGTAGGTACCTTTGTTGATTCACATATGATACCTGGTGCTCCAAAAATAAACAGGTTGCACAAGTGAATTTGCATTATGAATAAACAGTGCGAGTACATGGTTCCATCTTCGCTGCCAAAGGACCAGTCTAAAATCTAAAATCTTGATTCTGAGAAATGATGATGCCACAGACCAAATTTATAAGTTTTCTTACTGAGCATGATTACTGTGCTTCCTATATGACACATTTGTCATCTTCACTCAGAATGATTATTCCAATGTAAATAATCTCAGCAGCCACCATTTTTTATACATCGTAAAATATAGAAGCATTTTTTATTATACTTGCTCTGGATGATTTCTAAAGCATTATATTTCACTCATTTCACTTACACACATTATCGCAAATATTAAGTACAAATAAAGAAAAATACACACTGATTTGCAATTTGTAATTGTCTTAGTTTCTTTTACAGCAACCCTGTAGCTTCTTAGATAAATTGATGACCTAGCTGAAATGAAGGTCTTGAAAAGAAAGGAAGTAGGCTGTGTGGCTTCCTCAAATCAGGTTTCCTGGACCTTGGAGTTTAGGTGAATTTGAAGTTGGAACAAGCTATGGAGTGTCTTTCACCCACATTCAAGACATTGCTGTGGATACTTGTAGGCTTTTTTTTCTCAACTAGTTCAACAACTTTACGGTGAAACTTTATTTGTAAGAAGCTTCTTGCTTAAGTTTTAAAGAAGCCAATAAAATGGCATTCCTCATATGGTACTTGCAAATATCCAACCCCTTTTTCCAAAGTTGATGATTTGAATACATATCCTGTGCTGTTGTTTGATACTTTGAAATTCATCTGGTCTAATTTTGGTGAGGAACCTAATATTATAAAGGAAGTTTGAAAGGTTCCATTTCACATTTGTGCAAAACACAGTGAGTTTTGATCTTTCTTTTTATTCATCATGAATCAAAAGGTGGAATGTTATTGCTCTGTTTGTTGATGGTACATCCTTAAACAAAAGTATGCGTGATTCCTCAGATAGCTATAAATGTCTATATTTAATTGACTATTTTCTGGATACTCAGGACTATTTGGATCTCAGAATACCAAAGATCACATGATTTGTACTCGACATTTTAAAATCCGGTTTGTTCAAAGTATTTTCTGAATAACCTATTCAATCGTGACAAGGAGGAAAACAACTTATTTTAAAACAAAAGGAACAGAATGAAGCTTACTGAACTGGAAACCATCTTTAAGATTTATCTGGACAGGCACTAACTATAGCAGCAAGTTACATATATATAGCACCCTCAGCATAGTAAAACATTCAAAGATGCCTCGCAGGAGATTTGTCTGACAAAATTTGACACCAAGCAGCGTATAAACATAGCAGGACAGCTGATCAAATGCCCAATTAATGTGATAGGTTTTTAGGAGTATCTTATGTGTGGATGAGTTCGGTGAAGTGAATATAATCTGTTGACAAAGTCTAACATGGACCCTTGTCAAGAAGGTAAGAGCCAATGGGATCCAGGACAATTTGGAAAATTGGATCTGAACTTGGCGCAGTGATAGGAGGCAGAAAGTGCTGGTCAAAGATTGTTTTTGTGATGGAGGCTTGTGTCCAGTGTCATACCACAAGGTTACGTAATGGGCTCCTTTCTGTTCATAACACACTTTAACGACCCCTAAACACAAATGTAAGAGGTTTGATCAGTGAGTTCACAGTTATCATGACAATTGGTGATGTGGTAAATGGTGAGGACGAAAGCCTTAGACTACAAGATACAGATCGGCTGGTCAGATGGGCAGGTCAAGTTTGAGGAGATCGACTTTGGAGGGACTAACAATGCAAGCGAGTACATGATGAACTGTAGGACCCTACAAAGTACAGAAATTCACAAAGATATTGTTGTGCATGCCCAAGCATCCTTACAGGCAACAGAACAGCTGGGTAAGGTAGTTATCTGCCATTTTTAGCCTAGGCATTGAATACAACAGCAGGGATGTTATGCTGGAGCTATATGAGATGTTAGTTAGATCACCACTGCACTATCGGAAGGATGTGATCGTGCTGGAGATGGTGCACAGGGATTTCATTGGGATGTTGCCTTGGCTGGAGAATTTCAGCTAAGAAGAGAGATTGGACAGGCTGGGGGTAATTCCATTAGAGCAACGAAGACTGAGGGGGAGCCTGATTAGTATGTAATTTGTACAAAAATATGAGGCGTATACATAAAGTAGATAGGAAGAAATATTTTACCTAGTAGAGGAGACATAGATTTAAGGTAAAGATTATAGGAAGGATATTATTAAGCTTGTGAGAGGATGAAAAAAGATTTACCAGGATGTTGCCAAGCAGGGCGGTTTGAGTTATAAAGAAAGGAGGGATAGGCTGGGACCTTTTTCACTGGAGGGTGAGAGGTGACCCTATAGAGGTTTATAAAATTAAGAGGTTTATAAAATAGATAGGGTTAATGATAGGTGTCTTTTGCCTAGGATGGGGACATACTTAAAAGTTAAGAGGAGAGAGATTTAAAAAAGACATCAGTGGCAAATCTTTTACACAGATTTGCATGTGGAATGAACTTCCTGAGGAATTCATGAATGCGGGCACAGATACAACATTTAAAAGACACTTAGATAAGTGCTTGAATAGGTTTGGAGGGATATGGGCCAGGTGCAGGCAGGTGGGACTAGTTTAGTTTGGGATTATGTTCAGCATGGACTGCTTGGACCAAAGGACTGTTACCATGCCGTATAACTCTATGACTCTATGACAGGATGTTTAGAGGGAACTTAAGGAGAATTTCTTTCATCCAAAGTGGCAGGTATGTGAAACTCATTGTCTGAAAGGGTAATGAAGGCAGGAGCCATCACAACATTTTAGATGTATTTAGATGATCACTTGAAACACAAAAGCATTGAGCCTAACTTCGGTAGTCATGCAGTGCATTGAAAAGCTGTCATGGCATTAATCAACCTCAGCCTCTCCACCACTCTTGACCCACTCCAATTTGCCTATCAGACCAACAGATCCACATCAGATGCCATATCACTTGCCCTTCAATCCTCTTGTACAGCTACTCCTCTCGTAAGAATTCTACTCATTGACTACAGTTCAGCCTTCAACACTATTATCCCCTCAAGACTGCTTACTAAACTTAGTGATCTTCGACTAAGCCCCACCCTCTGCAACTGGATCCTCAGTTTCCTGACCCACAGGCCACAATCAGTGAAGATTGGAGACAAGATTTCATCCTCACTAACACTCAACACTGGAGCCCCCCAGGGTGCATACTCAGCCCCCTACTGTACCCACTGTATACCCATGACTGCGTCGTCAAATACCAGACTAATGCCATCTACAAGTTCATTGATGACACTGCCATAGTCAGTCGAATCTCAGATGGCGACGAAACAGACTACAGATGGAAGGTGGAAGACCTGGAAAAATGGTGCACTGAGAACAACTTAGCTCTCAATGCCAACAAAACCAAGGAACTGATTAATGACTTTCGGTGGGATGTTACTCATGCCACCCACCTCCACACACACACACACACACACACACACACACACTACCTCCCACCTACCCACCACTCCACAGACACACACACACATACACACACACACACACACACACACACACATATTAACAGCAAAGAGGTGGAACAAATGGAGAGTGTCAAGCTTCTGGGAGTGGTCATCCACAACAAGCTTTCTTGGACTCTTCATGTGGACGCATTGGTTGTAAAGGCCCAACAACGTCTCTTCTTCAGGCAGCTGAGGAAATTTGGCATGACGGTGAATACCCTTGCCAACTTTTATACGTGCGCCATTGAGAGCATTCTGTCTGTATGTATCACTACCTGGTATGGCAACTGTACCATTCAAGATCAGAGATGGTTACAGAGAGTGGTGAACCCGGCCTGGACAACAACAAAGGCCAACCTCCCATTTATAGAATCCATCTACCAGGCCTGTTGTCAAGGAAAGGTCGCCAGCATTCTTAAAGATCCATCCCATCCTGGCAATGTTTTCCTACAACCTCTACCATCGGGGAAAAGGTACAGAAGCCTGAACACACCCACACCAGCCGGTTCCAAACAGTTTCCACCCTAGTGTTGTTAGAATACTGAATGGACTCAAAAACCCTAAACATTCACCTGTATCTGTGTTTTTGTTTTTGCCGCTATTTACCTATTATTTACTATCTATGCTGCTTAACTCTGTGATCTGCCTGTATTGCTCACGAGAGAAAGCTTTTCACTGTGCCTCAGTACATGTGACAATAAATTTAATTCAGTTCAATTCAATTCAGCCTAGTGCTGCAAAATGGGTCTAGAATAGATTGGTTCTTGATAACCAGTATGGACATAATGTGTCAAAGGGCCTCCTTCTGTGCTGTATAACTCTGTGACTCAATGATACTATGGGTTGAGGGCAGAATTGATTAGGGGACAGGCTGCTAAAGACTCAGCCACAAACTGTGGAGCAACGAAAGTCAGAGAGGCCACGGGAATATCTTCCTGAGTAAACAGCCTGCTCTTTAAACAAAAGACATTCACCTAATTCACCACAATTGCTTGAATAAAACAAAAACCAAGATCATGCACTATAGCAGTTGGAATTTGAAGAGGGATCCTAATCCTAACTCATGCACCGAATTGCATTGTGGTAATCCTGATTTCCAACCATACAGTCCATTTCTACCTGATTGGTGGAGGTTTGTAATCTCCTGCCAGTACTACTTTGGTCAACTGGACAACGTTTGTGCAAATTCAGGAATACTGTCTTTAAATATGTATTAATTATTTAATTAGTGAATTAAAATGTAAGAATTATTATGGTAAAATGGCTTCTTAATTTTATGTTTAGATCAATGTTTACACTCAA
Source organism: Chiloscyllium punctatum (assembly GCF_047496795.1). Lineage (NCBI taxonomy): Eukaryota > Metazoa > Chordata > Chondrichthyes > Orectolobiformes > Hemiscylliidae > Chiloscyllium > Chiloscyllium punctatum. The sequence continues at coordinate 99,494,091 of NC_092743.1, read as the reverse complement.
TATGCTCATAAAACTTTTCTTTCACAAATTCTAAAATTAAAAATGTGAATTTACTCAAGAATAAAGCCAATTATCAGACCATAAAATGGAGGAGCAGAAGTAGCCAATTTGGCCAATTGAGTCTGCTCTGCCATTGAATTAGATCATGGCTGATTTCATTGCCTTGAGTATAATTAATGGCCCAGCCACTACAACCCTTTGTGGTAAAGGGTTCTATAGAAACATTGCTTCTGAAAGTAAAAGGTCTTTCTCATATCTGTCCCATTGGGTGATCCCTTACTCTTAAAATTAGACCCTCTAGTCCTGGACTCTCCCACAAATATAAACAGCCACTCTACATCTGCCCTATTAAGTCCCCTCAGAATCTTATATGTTTCAATAAGGTTGCCCCTCATTCTTCTCAACTCCAATGAGCCCAACCTGCTTGACTTCTCCTCATAAGACATTCTTTTCTGCACCCAGGATCAACCTGCCTTCTTGGGCTGCCTCCAATGCCAGTATACTTTTTCTTAGATAAAGGGCCTAAAACTGTTCACAGTATTCTAGTTGCAGTCTAATTAGTGTCTCGTATAGTTTGAGCAAGACTTCCCTATTTTAACTTTCATTCCTATTGAAATAAAGGCTAATATTCCATTTGCCTTCCCCATTAACTGTTAAAATTGTATGCTGGCAGGTATGGTGTGGATTTTAGAAAGCTATGATTTTGTTATCACTCTTTCAGGTGTGAGAAGATCCCAGAGCAATTCTGTAATTTTATGCCCTTGCCACTGTATAAAGGTTGCAATATAGGTGCATCAATTGTGCAATTACTTGCCAATTTCTATTTTGCCCTGATGCTAAATATCATGTATAAATGTAAAGATGGGCATGATTGGATTCCTAATGGAGTTGTAAACAAAGGGAAACTGGCTTCCTATTGAATTCTCCTCCTATTTCAAGAGGAACTTCTTTACCCAGGGAGGGTTAAGAAGGTGGAACTCACTTCTGTATGGAATAGTTGATGCAAAGATAGATACAAAATAAAAAGCTAGATAAACATATGAGGGGAAAGGCAATAGAGGATTTTGCTGACAGTGAGAGGTAAAGTTAGACAGGAGGAAGTTTGTGTGGAACTTTAATATTGGCATGGACCAGTTAGGCTGAATAGTCTGTTCTTGTGCTGTAAATTCTCTGTAACTTCTATAAGCTCCCCTAGCACTGCATAGACTAAAAATTCAATGCAGTATTAAATCTAATTTACAAACTGCTCAAAAGATATAGTGGACCTCCTGAATACTTCTTTAAAAAATCTTATGGTTCATCTAAATGTTTGAATTATTCACAGGCAAGAGAGAGATCTGTGCAATATATCTATAATATGCAGGTAATGGTAAGTTCACTATGGTCCTACTGAATCATACAGCTGCTCTCTCATTACAAAGAGACGACTGGTGGTGGTTTAACCTGAGCGTCACTATGCCTCAGGTGAGGAGAGAGGTTGAGAAGGAGAGTCTTTCATGTCATCCTCAGCTGCTGCGGGAATTAAGTCCACACTGCTGGTGTCACACTGCATGGCAAATTAGCTGCCGAGCCAACTGAGCTAACTGGCCCCCTCTCACATGTAGAACTCTCCATAGGCAGGCAGTTAGAATTTCAACAAAGCAGAAGCCATGTATGTAAATTACATATTGGCTTGCTAAAACCTGATTTACAAAAACAAGTCTAAATTGGATAGGTACTGTGTAAATGTACCCTATAATCACAGCAAGTGCAAAACAAATTTACAGTATTCTTAAAACTAAAAGTTTTGATTCCCTGGGCACACTTAATTTGATTGAAAAACCTACTGTCTTCTCAACTCACTGCTAATAATTTAAACAACTTGCATTTATATACGGTCTTTAACATAGAACAATGTACTTGAATGCTTCACAAAAGTTATAATCAAACAAAATGCACAATAAGCCAGAATTGGAGGAATGCAGCAATTTTGGAGGATTGGTAGTGGATCTGGAAGAGATTTCAGAGTTAGGGAAAAACAAGGGAAAGGAGGGATCTGAAGACAAAGATGACAATTAAAAATCAAAGAACATTCCAAATACGAGCCAATGTAGGTCAATAAAGGAATAAAGGATTAATGGGACTTGGTCTGAGATAGTGTACAGGCAGTGATGTTTACAGAGGGTTATTGGCAGGAATCTAACCTGAAGTGCTTTGGAATAGTCAAATCTATAGGTAACAAAGATATGGTAGGCTGAAGCAGAGGCAAATATGAACAACGTTATGACGTTGTATATAGGAGTTCAAATATACATATTAAGACATGAATGGAATTTATCTGAAGAAATTGAGAAATATTATGCCAATGATAAGTACAAATGTATTATATAATTTATTTTGCCAGTTTTCTGCGATTATTCTCTCCCCTTTGCTCCTGAAGGTTTTGATCCAAACTCGGGGATAGTTCAACCTGGTCACTTTCCAGGACCTCACCTAATAACCATTACTTATATTAAAGTGGAATAGTAAGTGTAGGCAATTCCTCCAAGAGGGCACTACACCAAAGGTTAGCTCAGCCCTAATCTGAGGATCACAATATGCATCTTTCTGATGGAGGCATGTGATAGGAATTAGGATTTTTTTGTTTCTCTCCTGTGTAGTTCAGGCTGTTGAAGCTAATAACAGCAAAACTGCTGTCACTTCAGTGGGCTCAGTTGACTCATCACTTCCTGAAACCTCCAGGCCTCTTAAATTGCGAGTTTTCTCTTTCCCTAACAAACTACTCCACTCCAGAGCAGCCCTTTGCAAGTTACCAACTCAGACAGATTGTGTTGTCCTTTATAATCCAAACTAAATGTGTTTAAGAAATGTATTTTCTGTGTGTCATAGTTAAAATCTCTGCAAAACTACTATTAAATCAGATAGGTTTAACTCTAGAGTGACTGGGTGGACCATTATCCTTCAAAACAGCAATAATGCTGGAGCCACAGTGGACTAGAAAGGTTTGAGTCATCGTAAAGAGGAGTGAATGTGTGTATGTGTAAGTGTGGTACATGTCGATAAATGAAAGATTTTCCATTGCTATTTCACCACTTTACATGATAGGTAGGAAGTAATGTGAAGAAGCCTCTTTCACCTTATGGCATACAATGCTTATTTAATGTAAAGTGAGGGAGAATGTTGGGAAGTGAAAGAATCTGATTAAAATAAGCACCACAAAATACTGTTAAAATATTTAACTAGTTAAAAGATGCTTAGAGCTCACTTTATCAATGTTGAAATTTCCTGACGTTAAAACAAATCTTAAACAGGATTACAGTAACAATTTCAAATCATCACAAGTGAAAGTACAATTGAACGGTTATAAATGATTGTATTCATCATGCGTGAGAAATTCAAACCGAAGGGCAGAACTGCACAGAATAGATAGCAAACTGGCTACAAACTGTCTTTTGTCTTTTAAAATGTTAGTTAAAAGAATAAAAAAGATATAATGAGAATTTGTCAGGATTACTAAGTACACATCATAAGGATATTCAAGAAGGATATTCAGTAAACTGTCCTTCAGTTTAGCGTGCCTACAGGAGAAACACAACATGCTAGTAAATGCCAGCTAGTTATTCTGGTAACATAATGATTGTGTTGCTTTTTTGAGAAAAACCATGCTCAACTTTTTTTTGGGAAAAACCTGATAGAAAACTAAACACTGCTAATTTATTTTGTGAAACAAAATACAAAATATATATTTTTTAAAGTTAAATAAAATTATAATTATTTACTAGCATACAATAACTACCCATCATGACACTTTGGCTTAAATATAAATAGGGATATTTATTTATCATGGTTTATTTGTTTTTGAATTACTAAATATTCATTCTAACTCAATTTTAGGAATCCAAAATTGTTGAGTTTAAAAAGTGTGCATTTCAGACAAAGTGATGTGAAGAAGCATCTTCTATCATACGGTGTGCAATCATTATTTAATGTTAAAGAGGAGAGAATGTTCTGAGTTAGAAAGGATTTTCCTTAAAATAAGCACCACTTGATAGTATTAAAGCATATAAAGAGTTTTGGGACATGTACGTCCCATTTTATTAAAGTTGTGCTCATTTGACCCTAAATTAAAGTATTAAAGGGAATTACAGTGATAACTTCAAAGGTAGTAAGGTGTTTTAAAGTTAAACATGTTGTCAATGCAGCCAAGATCCAGGCCTTGTCACTGAATTAACAAAGCATTATCACACTGTACTAAGATAGGCACTGGTTAAAATTGTCATTTTTAATCTTTGCTAAAAACATAAGCACTATTTGGTTATATTTGTGTAACAAACATGTGGTCAGTCACATGACAGCACACCTCTGCTGTTGAGGTTTTTATTGTTATTACTCCAACAGTGACATTTGACCTTTTTTAACTGCCTGTGTGTAGTGGAGTGTTCAGAGCTCACACCTGGTGTATGTAATAAAGCACAGCATGCATGAATAATGAAGGAATGTTTGTGAAACTTCACTGAGTGGCAACTGCCTGTGACAAGCTTTCTTCCACAGCCAGCCTGTCCTCTCAATACAAGCACCAACAGATATACAAAACAGTAAAGAACTTGTTAAATACTTAAATAATTAATCAAATGAATAGCAAATATACCTTTTGTTTTCAACCCAAACAGTAACATTGCAAACCAAAGTATTACTGCAATTTAATCAATTGATAATTAATGAATTTCAGCAACAGTTGCCCAAAGCATAATCTAGCAAAGAAAATTACATAGGCATTTTCTATTTTTGGGCTATTTTCATTATTAGTTTTGCTGTTAATGTCACAATATTGATAGTTCTATTCAACCAGACTGCAAACTGCAATGTCCTTCTTCACAAAGGTGACACTTGCTTTCACTCGGGATGAATTAGTATTTAATTATTAAATTTAAAACTGAATTAATGAAATATAAAATTAATAAAAGTAGATCTAATGTTCTGAAGCATAATGTAAGTATATGTAAAAAGAAAGCACAAATTATAAACCTGATTCAAATGTTAGTTCAAATATTAGTTATATGGAAAATAATTAATATGCCATCGCTTTAAGTAATTGTGTTGACCAGTTATAAAGTTTAACCTTTTTTTTACTTCCATGTTTGCCATGTGAGTTACTGGCACTAACATGTTGCTTATTTTAGCGTATGAAAATTGTTTTCAGTTTTCATATTCAACCTATGATTTTTTTGTACATTGCACATTTTAATCTACAAGGATTTGTTTTCCTAAGTTTCTGTCAAATAAGCTGTGAACCTTTTGGAGATCAAGGGAGTTTAACTGAGAGCTGCAAAGTAGCAGGCTGAAAAGACAGAAGTTGAAGACAGTTGCTCAATAGTTTTAGGTTTCTTGTATATTTTCAAACTCACCACATGCAAATGCAAAAACTGCCCATTTAACTGAATCCCAATTTCATCAGTCTTAATTGCTTGCAATTCAATCTAACTTGCAATTCTAAACCTAACAAATATCTAATTTCACTATCCGTATTAAATCTGAAGTACTTCACTATTTACAGATTATTGAAAAGTTACCTGTCATCAAGTAAGTCAAACATTTTACATTCAAGCAAAGTTACTAATTAGCCTGAGCATGTTGATATATTTCACGAGATAAATGAGGGGTAGATTTTAAAATGTTGATGAGCCACGAAAGGGAAAAGCCTATACAAGTTATGCCTGATTTAAATGCTATGAAAATAGTTTGCAATACATTTGTAATTCAACAATTATACTGGATTTTAATTAATATTAGCATTTTCAGTATACCTTAAAGATTCAAAATTCAAGAAACCTGCTTATACATTTCCCATTCTTACGTTTTCATTTTTACCTTCTTTGCCTGAACAACTACAACTATTCAAAGTTTATATCTTGCTTAAAAGAGCAATCTATTATGTTTGCAGTGCATCAATCCAGAATCGGAGTGGTAGGAGTGTCTGCTGAATAGACTGGAGGAGATTGATGTGTGCTCCAAATGTGACCTTCCTTGATAAAGAGTATCAGCATATCCTTTTGTCTTTAAGTTAGCCAGTTGCTACTCTAGCTCCCTACCACAGTTGAAGCTGCGCGTGTACGACCTATAATCGCCTATATTTTCCAACAGTTAACACATTAGATCAGACTACCAAGTGTATACGAACCCTGGTTGATGCATCACTTGAAATACTTCTGAGCGTGAAAGCGTTCTTCCTGCCTGAGCAGTTTAAAGTACCTTGCAGAAGCAGACAGATTGTGTCGTCGGTGCCCAGCTGTATCATTCTGAGCTTCACCTCCTACTAACGAACATCAAGAAAACAAACGTAATTAGGGTGGCCTCAGTTATTCAGAACTCTTGGGCTTCTTAACAAAAACAAAAGAGGAGCTGAGGAAGTGGGGAGAAAACAAACGCAAAAAAACCCCCTGAAATAAAGGCAATTTTTCAGGAATCCAAGTGTGCCTATTTTAATAAATGCTTACGATGGCAGAAATGTGTAATATGTGAATTATTAACAGCAAAACTTGTAAAAATGAATATTCTTGTAACCTTTCCATTGGTCCTTTCTTCTTCAGGCCGTTTGTTTGAGGATTACAGTCCACTTGCAAAAAGAGACTGATTTTCTGAAATGATTTTCTGCAAACTATTCGGTGGCGTACTCTCGGTGCAAAGTACAGTAGCTCGACTGACAGACTTTGTTTCACTCAACTTAAACGTTTGTTATGTTTTAGAATTGCACTCGAGAATTAACATCAACAAAAATGATGGGCTGCTGAATCTAACCTACAAATAAACCGCAACATGGGGAGTAGGTAGGTTTCAGTGCAAACTTTAAGCCAGGTGCAATATTTTTAGAAGTTGTCGCGATGTGGAAACTGAAATCATATTTTTGTGTGGGGGCGGGGTTTCACAATATTCATATTTTTACTTTGCAGAGCAGGCGAGATGCTTCGTCTGACATTGTTATATTTTGCGATTGTCCTTCAAAGACATAGCAAGTTTGTCCAAAAGTGCGCTTGCAGTTCAGTTACATGACTAGCTTAACTAGTTGTAAATAAAACCTTTATCGATAGACAGCATGGTGTGTTTATTGAAATTATATCGTCCTCAGCCATTCTTACTTCATAGGGGATTTTTAAGGCATTGCCCCGTTTCTGATTTCATACCACCAAGTCATTGTTAATAGATTGAATAACGCATCTTCCATCTAAAATAAAGCCAACGTTGTGAGAACAAGGCGGAATTTCGATATTTACATATTTCACACGCACATAGAAATTATGCGTTTTTTTTTGCTGTTGCCTAACATATAATAAATGATTCTCTTCCCAAACGAAGATTTAAATAAACTAAAACTAGTTTAGTATAATAGCCAGCGTGTCAGTTGAAAGTGAGTGAGAGGGAGAAAAATAATAATAATCCGGTCGGGAAAGTACAAGCCTGCAGCAGCACGTCGAGGGCTTCTTGTGTGTGTCTGGTGTCTCTTTACTCAAATGGTTTTAGGAACTGATCAATAACTTTGATAAGTGCTTCATTTTGCACGGCGAATCTGAAAGGCTTTTTTTTGCAAAAAGTTGAAATGACAGTTTTTTTTCTCTCTCTCCCTCATCTCCGTCCACCCCCACCGATCATCGGCCAATAGAGATGAGTTAGTCAGATAATAAGGCAGCACTTTAATCTGGAGCAGATCTTTATTCTGGCGCCTTTGTAATGATATTGATGATGTTGGGATAGTAGAGTTTTTGGAGGGGGGCATAAACAGCAGAGGAGTAAGTCTCCTGATAAAGCACTATAGCCTCTCCAGCTATTCATCATAAGTCTGTACGAAGCAGATAGGTCAAAAGAAATTATATTCTACTAAATAGTGTGTCCTCTTATCTCTCCTATACCAGGGGAATATGGCACAAGGCAATCGATACAGTAGCTGCTGTATGGTTCTTGCAATTATCAATAGCTGATTTTCTCTCTCTCTCTCTCTAGCTCTTCCCGAGCTGGATTCGAGAAGGTAGGTTAATAATAACCTACTAGATGGGACCACAAACATCAATCAAACAATAGTTCTTTTCGTAAGGGAATGAAAGAGAAGCTTTGAGGAATCCCAACAAGCAAACCCCTTACCCCTCCAAAAAAAATGAATACAATTTATGTTTGACAGGCGGTTTGGTTTATTACAGTGTTGGAACAAACTGAGATTTCCATTTGATGGAAAGATAGATCATCGTGATTTCTGGCTGTGAGAATGACAAGCTGCGCTATCAGAGATCAGTCGGTGTAATAACAATGTGTAATACGGATATGTTAATACCTGCCCCATACAACGGGGACGCGCGAACAGATGTGTAATTAATTGTCGCTTACTTAGCTAATATTTCTCTCTCTCACACACACACAAAAAGCATGCTATTCGCTTGTGGCTTTCGGGAGCTTCCTCTGAGAATGTGACCTGTAGAAACCCGAATTTCTTATCAACCCTTACCTCGCCCCTAACCTTCCTCCCGAATTAAAGATAGCCTGTTATCCGAATATTTAGAAACTGATTGACACTTTTGCTCACACACACAAAAATATAAAGTTGCGACGCAAGAACATATCGCTGCAGCGTGCAAAGACCGGGCAAAAATCTTAAGAAAATGCCGGGAGCATTGACAATTGCTGACCAGACGATTCTGCCCTGACCCAGCTTTTGAAATTGATCCTTCGTTTTCATATAAATCAGTTTAAAAAACACTCAACGTATGATTTAGCTCGTGTAAGCATTAACTGACCCAAGCACTATTAGTTTGTCGTCTTGTGAGGGGGGTACAGAGAAACAAAGTAGTGGCTGATAATTTAAGCTGTCCAATACCTCCCAACCTTATTTCGCTGACGCGTGGGGAACTCGAAAAGCGATGTAGTTTGAAGATATAGGGCACTGCGTTTTTTCTTTGAAACTTTAAAGATCTATAAGCGCCTGTGACTTTATATGCCCGCCGGTCGGTATCAATAATAAAGAAGTTTAATCGCGATTTCTGTATCATTGTTTGAATTAAAATACTGCATCCATATTAAGAAATGGATTTAGATTTTTCTTGGTTTGTTCAAGTTTCAGTTAGGATAACTCGGCTAGGGATTTGATAAATTCTCAGACTTGAATCCCCCGCCATCCCCAAGGGAGCTAAGCCTCTCCGTAATTTGGAAATTAAATAGTCACCGGAATACTTTGAGATTTGCATTAATGTCGAAAAGCGAAGAGCTTAATCTAAGATTTAATAAATGACTTGAAACGTTCTCGCAAGCAAATGAGCCTTTACCAACAGGAAATAAACATCTTGATGCCGTGAATTCGTTTTATTTAAGTTTTGGTGGCAAGGTGTTACTAAGACATTTCGATGCCTCTGAAAAAAAATTGTCTTTAAGAGTGAATTAAATCTTTGTAAAATAAGGTGCGTTTCATTATCCAGCAGCGATTATTAATCAAATTTCTACTGGGGCTTCACCGACCAGAAAGTGGGGGAGGGAGGATAAAAACGGTGATCCTAGTTTCAGGTTAACGAAGAGCTCGAATTTATTTAACATATATTCAAATGATTCCGCTTTAATTCACGGCGTACCACACGGTTAAACAGTTGAGTTCGCATATCACCCCACTTTTCGAGTCACCTAACTGTCCTTCGATCCCAGCGATGTAAACATCTCTATTTATTAGATTGCTTTGTTTATTAAGTACAAAAAAAATTAATGAAAAAAATGTGCGTTCTGCTTGCATGGATATGAATCCATTAAACTAATGCCTTCATTTATTTCGGAGTTCTATAATTTGCGTTCAACGAAGCATTTTAAGGCATAACCTGGTCTAGAGCGAGTTCTTTAAACACATATTGAATGTAATAACGTGACAAAAGTTAGAAGCCCCCATTTCCCTGAATATTATACACTTTGGTGATAGCAAGTGCACTGTTAAACGAGATACAGTCCTTCGTTACTGTCTCGATGCAAGTACATTACTATGGTCCGCGCGGTAGGTTCGGTGTCAATGTGAAGTTCAACAAGTGTTTATTGTTATAATAGTATTGTAATAGCTTGTAATGTATACAAGCAGGGGAGGGGGGGGGTCAAAACAAGTATTCCTGATGAAGCAGTGCTAATTCTAAGGCAGACCCACCAACCAGAAGCCCCCTCCCCACACACGATCCATCCCTTTTCCCCTTCATCACCCATCCAGCCAAGGCGCCCAACACGCGAAAAAGATTGAAATTTTGTTTCACATTTCTCTCTGTATGAAGAAACAAAAAAGATCTTAAAGAAACCGGGGTGGGGGGGTGTACAAGATTTCAGAAATGTGGAGATTGTATGGGAGTCTGAGAAAATAAAGGGGAAATTAGTACGTGGCGTGTGTGTATAGAGAAAGAGGGAGAGAGAAGAGCGATGCTGATGGTTCTGAAGAGTTTAGTGAAAGTAACTATCTGGTACATCCTAGCGGCGGCATGTCGTAGTGTTTGTTGCGTTGGTGCCTTGTGCAGAAAGGCTCCAACTTGTTGGCTCAGCCACCAGTTCTAAACGTACTCACAGAGAGAGAGAGAGAGAGAGAGACAGGCAAGGACACTCATTACACATAACACCGGCACTTCTTACCGTCAAATCTCCTCCAAATTCTACGGAGGGGTGGGGGCAAAAAAGTAACCGTGAATGCTGCCTTCAAACCAGCGGACAACTCTCCCAAGGACTAATAGCAATCGTTATTTGGCTATTTTATCTAGAAGCTAATAGTGTGGTTTTGTTTTGTTGTTGCTGCTGGGAGGAATTAGTCGGGTTTTTTTTTGTTTTTTGTTTGTTCCGTTACACTCGGCATCAAGGGAAGACATCGACTCGACACGTTATAACCTCTTTCAGGCGAACCGGTTTTCGAGCACCGAGCGTATTGGAGACCGGGGGCACCAGAAGACGTGACTCGCACATCACCTCCTCGTATTAACGGTGGCCTCTCGCTGGCACTCTGGTCTCTTCCCCCTTCTTTATTTGAGAACACACGTACACCCAACACAGCACAGAGAGAGAGAGAGAGGGAGGTGGAGAAGACAGAGACAGGGAAGAGCGAGGGGAAAACAAACTTTGTTGTGGTTGTGTATGTGTGTATTTATTTTAGGGGAGGGAGGGACGGGGTTGGAAGAAACAACCAGCGACATCCAAAAAAAGAGATATTGACCCCCACACACAAACATTGCTTAAAGATGATATGAAGAAGGGCAGGAGTGATTTCACAAGAAGGCGAGAGGGGAGGGGAGGAAAAAAAGTGGGAGCGAGCTTTGCGGGTGTTTGGGAGGGGGGGGGGGGAAAGAGAGAGGGGTGAGACAGAGAGAAGAGTGCCAACGTTTTAGGGGTTTGTAGGGGGGGGGAAGGTGTAGGAGCTTTCCTTAAGGGACAAACGCCCACATAAGGAGCAGCGTAGAAAGAGGGCAGGCGGCTGCCATGCAAGTGGCTGGACGGTAATTGATCAGTGACTGAGTTCCCTCTCCCTCTCTCTCTCTCAGTGCGTGTGTCTGTGCTTCGTGTTTCTGATTTGAATAAATCCCAAAGTGTCTCCCCCCTCTGGACAGGAGCCAATCGTCTGTCAGATGTGGCGATGATTAATCGCAATGCATTATTGATAATCATAATTATATACTGACATGCGCACTTGCGCCGCTCCTGCCCGGCTAATTTCCGTAATTTTGCAACTCGGGTATTTGCGAAAAAAAACATTATTTTTTTATTTGTTGCTGATGTATCTGCCACCACCACCATGTCGCGCCGCAAGCAAGCGAAGCCCCAGCATCTCAAGTCGGACGAGGAAGCAGTGGCAATAGTTTCGCAAAATTGTAAGTGTGTCTAATTTTCTTTTAAATTCTTCTTTCTCCCCTCCCCACAAACACAATTTTCTCATTATTTCTCGTTGTTGTAATTTTTTTCTTTATTTAATTGCACCTCATTCCCCCCCCCCCCCCATTACCCGGAAAAAAATCTCTTTGGTTCCCCCCCCCCACTTCACTTAAGAGGATGTGGATGTGTGCAATGATGATGTTCAGGCAAAAGGTTTTGTTTTCCTCTAAAACTATCTCTACATTTTTTTTCTATCTTTGTAAAAGAGCTTCCATCCAATTTTAGTGGTAACTTGCAAACTCTGTGCAATGTTTTTACAGATAAGTCCCCATTCTATTCCCCCTCCCTCCCCTCTTTAATGTGGACTTCACACCGAAAATGCAATATTTGCTGTTACATTGGGAAAAATGCAGCATTTGTCACACGTTTTCTAGCTGCCTGCGAGTGAGCGGCGCAGCCTGACAGTAGTTTCGCGAGTGTTGGGCTAGTTTTAGAAAGTGATGCGGCTGGATCAGTACGTTATATTCTACTTCTGGTGCATAATTTTCTCTTCTTTTATTTGGTTAAAAGTTGAGATGCTTCTTTTTTGGAGAGGTGCGTGAGTTCTCTGGGCAATAGGGGTGGGTTACAGCTCTGTCTTTATCTCTCTCTCTCTCTGCCTACAATGAGAGCTGTAACCGGGGCTGCTAAGGGATGTGGACTCGGGGGTTCGGACCCCGGAAACCGAACACCTACTCACACACACATATCCAAATACATAACAACCCGCGACTACCAACAAGAGCCCCCACCCCCAACTCCAGCACTATTGCTCTCCTTCCCAGCTGCGTGTTTCTAAGAAACCCTCTAGTGCGAGTGTTTTAAGTAACAGATGTGAGCGCACACAATACTGGTTGGTAAATCCTTTTTTTTTAGAAAATCTCTCTGGATTATTAATTCACATAATAGCGAATCTTGTAAATTTGAAGTGTTTGATAGATGAGAGGGACGAGTGCGTGTGTTAAAATACAAGTGTGTGATCAGCAAAGGATATCCTAGCTTGCTTGACTTTAGCAGAAGTTTATTGAGAAGGTTAGTGGAGGGGTGGGGGGGGAGTTTAGTTCTCTTGTTGTTAAACAAGAAATACTACAGTGTTTGTTTAATTTGGTTTAGGGTTAAGACAGGGCCAGTGGTGCAGCAGAAGGAGCTGGGTGAAGGGTCAGTGTGGGATTGGTGTGTGTGTGTGTGTGTGTGTTGTTGAATTTACAATAAAACAAGCAGGACGGCAAGCTCCCAGCTTGACCTGCCAGCCATCTTTAATTCTCACTTCATTCCTGAACTCCTGGCTCAACATTTCTTTCACGAAAAGCATCGAATTTTAAATCTGGCCGGCTCAAACAAACTAAATACATATATTTTAAAAATATTGTCAAAGGAAGACAGAATAACCTTAAATCCAATCAGCATCACATTGTATAGCTTGTCATGGTATCAAACCGAAAAAGAAATCGAATATTCCCAAGTTTTTTTTTGTGTTTTAAAATATCAGAAGAGTACAATGTCCATTTTGTTTTGCTAGAGGATTTACAAGTTGAAAAGAACTGTAGTTTTCATGACTGGCTTGTTTATTCGATTTTCTAGCTGCACCGTTTCTTCTTTGCCTGCAATATTCAATCGTGTTTTAAAACGTGAGAGGGGGAAATCATCCTCCTTAAAAGATAGAGAATCAATTTCATGAAGCGGGTTTGCATGTCCAGTGTGAGGGAAGGTGAAGAGAGGAGAAAGCCGCATTGTGGTCAAGGGTTCATCCTCTCCACATACTTGCCACTGTTTGATAAATATTTATTTTTAAAAATCAAGATTATAAATTCTGTATCTGCAGACTTCCTGTCATAGGAAGGGAAATAATTCTGACAGAAAGTGAGGTGAAAAAAATGCAGTGTCGTGTCAAAGTGGTTTGTTTCTCAGCCACTTGTGCGTGTCCATTTGAACCTTCCTCTCTAAAACATTTTGTGGTTGAGGAACCCTCGCTGAAGGGACATTGAGCTACAATGTCTCACAATAAACATTCATGTTAAAACTTCACGTGACTTTACACATTTTTCAATACGTATATATTAATACATGTAGAGCTGTCTTTAACATTTTTTTTGGCGACCCGCTCTTATCTTGTCAAGCTTTCTGCCAGGCCAGATTTCAATAGGACAATTTAAAAATATATTTTGTGAAAAAAAAGTTAAAAGAAACGTTTGCATATGGTAAGGTAGATTAAGTGCAAAGTATCTTTTTGTCATGGAAATGTTTTTTGTTTACTCCATCACGTAGAATTTCTCACACTTGGCTTGTTTTGTATCGTCCTCAATGACTACATGGCCGGATGAATGGATTTATTTCTGCAGGGGAAAAAAAAGACAGCCTCACAATCAAAAGGACTACACTGCATCCCAGTGTGGAATTTTTTTGCATTATTATTGTGATCTGTGAATAGCTGTAAACTGGCTCTCACAAGCCACCAATGCAACCATGTAACGATTTTAGGTCTTTAAAGATTTACTGCAAAATGGGAGAGAGGTCCTCAGAAACAATCCATTTTTTTTTACTGCATTCTTCTGCTAAAAAGAAAGATTTCGTAATAGTAGTTAAATATTTACCCACAAACTTCCATGCTCAACTGACATGAGTAAAAACATGCTCCACCAGAATCGTTGAGTTGTGGAATCCTGACTTGTGTCATTTCGACAGTAATGCTGGAAAAAAAGTGACTTTACTCATATGCCATCCACATTCACAAGTTTTTAAACAGGCGTTGTAATTGGTTGCTAGGGAGTTTTAGATTAGTTTTCACACATCCAGATTGGAACTGTGGTTTAATCAGATTTTACCATCTTCAATCTGGAAATCAACAGAGGAACTGATTGGAGTTCAGGGCTGGAGGTATGAATGAGAGCTCTTTCTCCCCCACTACCCTAAATAGCATTATTAGTCAACTTTCCATTTTATTATTTAATTTAACTTTATTTTTTCCCCCTGCCTTTGGTAATTCAGTGTAGGAGTAATGGGTCGTTAAATTATTTTTCTATGGTCTGAACTGTTAAATACTTTGGAATGAATGTTGCAATAATTCTTCTTATGACACAATTTGGAGATGCTAGGAAGGAAAAAAAAACAGTGCTATAGTGAAGTTTTGATTGGAATTTGAGTTGCTTAGTGCCAACATCCTAAGGATTGTTTTCAAGTTGATATATGTAACCATGCAGAATTAAAGATGATCAATTTTATTGCACTGACTTATAATTCCTATAGGATTTATTACTCTAAGCATGTTTCTTTTGATTTCCTAAGAATGCTGTTTGTTGAAAAGATCTTGATTTAAGAATTGATGACATAACGAGGAACATAAAATTGGAATAGAAACAGAGTTCAATGTAAATAAGAGTTTCTGGATTCATTGAGACACAAATATTTTCCATCCACATACATTGCTCGGCTGAGCTTCCTTGATGATTTATGGTTCAAAAACTATCTTTAATAAAGACAAACACCCCTCTCAGGGTGCAGTTTTGTGTTAATATTTGCAGAATTGAATGATAATACTGTAGAAAAATAGCTCTGTGGGAAGTATTATGACCTGTCATTTGTAATGATAGTAATCTATTTAGTACAATAGCTGATAGGCTTGGTAAAAGCCATCAATGGACATTACTGTATTTCTGTTTCTGTCACTTGCTGCTCTGGTAAATTAAAACCATTCAGTGATAGCAAGTTGAATTTGCAACAGCATTAAATGAGTTTATACATACAGCTAGAACTACCTTGTGCGATGCTTTTTCTGTTGCATTAACAATTGATTAATGAAAATACAACAGAAATTTTAAGTTGTCATTACATAAGATAGCTCCAAAGGATTGTTTAATTTTAAATTGTGACAGATGATGCTATGGTTAGTGCAGCAATATGCTTCAGTAAAGGATGATGACCATTCATTTATTTTATGCAATACACTGTGGTAATTTGTGCAAGAGTGCCGTGTTGTCCATGAAAAGCAACGGTATTTGCAGCTCTCTCACTTTGTTCGCACCTGAAGAAATATATTCTTGTTCCAAAGGCAAAATGACAGAGAAATTAAAACTAGTTTATTTTTTAATAAGCTTATCAGTTTAATTGCAACTTCAGATTAAAAACTTCAGCTCCACTATTATGAACATGAGTCATTTTGGATAGTTAGGCGGGGAAGGTGGGTATGATGATGAATTCTAACTGTTGGGTCTTTAGCTTTCTAAAAAAAATCATTAGCACTAGATACTATCAGTTCTGCCAGAGCACTGTATTTGTTTCAGCACATTGCATTTTTAAATGTATACCTACCTCGTATTATCTTGTAAGGCAATGTCATTTTCATACAGCCAAGAATAAGGTGTACTGATCATTTGATTGCTGTCTTAATCACAAATTTCAAATTATATATTTCATGAAAGAATTTTAAACTTTTATAAAACTTTTGTATTTGTGGATTTTTACAACATTCTGTAGGATTTATGGGGGCCAAAACGTAGAAGTTATAGGCCAAGGAAATGAAATATTACAGTTAGAATATTTTCTGTCTGACATGCTTTGTAATTCTTTTGTTCACTAAAATTTATTTAACACCATCACAAAAAATGTTATGGATCAACTGTAGATGTTAACATTGCTCAGTTTTTGAGGGAACCTAACTTGATAGAGGAAGCTTGTATAAGTAACATTCATTGTTGTCTCATGCTACTAATGACAAAATGGTTTTAATATAGATAATTTAGAAGGTAGATTACATTTTCCAGCTGCCAAGTTGGCAATTGCATGATATAAAGGAGCTGCATATGATTGTTTTATTAACACATTTTGCATTAAAAAGTTGCAATCTCTTTGGAAAAATATATAAAGCCTCTCTAATGACAAGGGCTTTTTTTAACTGTTGAGTTGATGGAAAATATTTAAATAATAATTAGTTCTAGCAGTATGACGCTGGCTTCTGCAACCATATGTAGTATAACTTAGGTTCTCTTTCCTCATTCAAACTGATGCTGTTTTGAGTAATTTACTTTGATTAGTTCTTTTGATTGCTGCTACCTTAGCATGTTGGCAAAGTATTACTTCTATTCAGACAATGAGAGAATGGTGAGTTTGGTCACAATTTAAATTAACCAGACTTTGAATAC
Organism: Chiloscyllium punctatum; assembly: GCF_047496795.1. Lineage (NCBI taxonomy): Eukaryota > Metazoa > Chordata > Chondrichthyes > Orectolobiformes > Hemiscylliidae > Chiloscyllium > Chiloscyllium punctatum. Next base: position 99,477,091 of record NC_092743.1, on the reverse strand, counting down.
ATAGTGATGTTGAACTACTTGTGAGGTGGACATTTTATGTGGATGACAGCATTTTCAAAATATTCACAAGTGCAGGGCTCAACTGTAAAAAGCAAAGTATATTACTTTTCAAAATAAAAATAATGTAATTTAGCATGGGAATACTTGTTTGGTTTATATAATAATGAATATTAAAGAATAGTTTGACAAACACTGAGCTTTTCAGCTGCAGAAAATGGTGTTGTGCAGTTCCAGGATTGGGAGGAGTAACGATTTGGTATGATTATAGGTGGGATTTGTTGCTGGTTTTATTCATGGCTTAAAAAAAACTGGGGTTGGTTTGACCTTTTGTGCTTCCTTTCTTTATTAGCACTGCATTGTTGTCCAGTGTAACACATTAGTTTCCTTTGTTTGGCTTCACTGAAAAGGTGGGATTGCATGGTGTGCCAACAAGCATCTGATGGGTTATCCCTGAGGGTGGGTAGTTAGAAGCGCTTTGACAGAGCTTGCTGATTTAACCTTTGCCTGCTTTGCCCTGCCAGAGGTGGCCACTAGATGTCAAACTCATAATACAATTAGTACATCTGTGCCGTTGACCTTGGCGGCACAGCTTACCACTGTTCTGTTAAGTGTTAACATTGAATTTGAGTGTTAAACAGAGATCCCAGTGAGTTTGTTACATGCCACAGCTTATCACATGCCCATCTAGATGAAGAGAATTGTTTACAGTCATTAAATAGGGAAAAGTTTGCTCAGCCAGTTTCTTAACCCTCCAAGTACAGAATGATGTTTTATTGTAGGCTAAAGCAAAACTATTGCCATCAGCATTTACCAGAGAAAAAGAATTACATGGTGTACTGGTGTTCATATTCTTAAAGCGGAAAAGTGTTCAGTTCGGGAAATACATAACTCTGAACTTCGTGTACCTGTCAGGGCCCTTGTTGACTTTTCAGAATTAAAAATCTTCATGTTCCAAAGTTGTTGCTTTATTTGTTAGTTTTCCTGCTAACAGTAGAACAATCTCTGGTACATAACCTGGAAATGACATAATGGATGAAGAGTACCCCATAAGTCATGCTTGCTGGCAAATGTTGAGTTTCTTAACATGACAATAGAGGCGAGATATATGACTGGGTGTGAAAGCTGTAAAATGGGGACAGTGGGATTTGGTTCAGAGTATTGCAAAAGTTGTACATGTAGCTGTCTCAGAGGTGTCAGTTCTCTGTCCGTGACGTCACTGAGGTGGAACCTTCAAAACAGCACGAACGCTATCATACTCTTGATTTGCATTGAATTTGCTGCCTTTTAGAGGAGGACCTTACAGTAACCATCTCAAACAGGCAGGTACAGATCCAGTTTTTACTCTATCACCGTTTCATATGATGATGTTACATTTAATTTTTCTTTTGTGCTATCTATTAAAATGTGCACATACTGTGCAGCGTACAAATCTTGAGTGGCAGTTGACAAATGAAGATAACATTTCTGGGGAGGGGAAGACTCAGCGCTCCAGAATATATAGTTGAAAGCTGAAGAATGTAATTGTCAGATTCTTTGCAGCTTCACCAACCAGCAAGCAAATTCTGTGTGCAGATGCAAAACCATTTGTTTGTATATTACTGCAAAATCGCATTTAATAGAGGAATGCTGAAAGTTTTTAATTTTGTGTGGGTAAGCTTCAGCTTTTAATGTTCCGCTGTTTTCCACTAAACTCAACATTTTGCTAACGACAGATGAGACAATAGCACAGTGAGAAGGACTTTGTGTTTTCTTCATTTAATCTCCCATTGTTCTCTGGTTCTTAATCAACCATTTTGGAGACTTTGAGACCACCCAGTCAGTGTTCCAATAATACTTGTGAGCAGTTCATATCCAATGCATTCAGCAATTTATGTAGATACCACCCTCATTCATAAATTGGCAAATTTAGAATCTGCGAAACAACTTATTTTAATCTTATTCGTCGAAAGACATTTGTTGTGAACTAACTTCAATACAAAGAAAATGTCAGAATTGTACATGCTACTCTTTCAACGTGCATAGAGTAATACATCATATCAGGAATGTGTTAGCCCTCTCCACATCTGCACTTTGTATACAAAGAGCTAATTGTTATGTCCAAGTAATGCAGTGCTGTAATACTTAGAAAATGCAACTGTTCCAATAGAATGCTATTGCAGACTGTACCACAGGTGGTTCTATGTTACAGATCCTGAGATGTGGGCCACTGAATAGATCATAATGAATGTGCCAGGTCAGTGATAGGGTTTAGCATAGCGAGAGTGCCCTCCTCTGTTCAGCCTCTTCCTGGCAGCCTTTTGAGCTGCAAAGACCACTGTGGAAGAATCTGACATTCAATCTGGAATTTTTCCCGCATTGTTAAACTCTGTGGGAAATCCCTATTTATCTCCTCCTGTCTCACAGCATGAGTTCTGTCTGCGGTGATTCATCCTTTTTTTCACAGCATTCATGGCACAATAAAGAGTTAAAAACAATTTATTCAACAGACAGAATGCTTCATCACAAATTTTCAGTGAAACTGTACCACAAGGAAACATTTTGATGCACTTCGGCTCCAAGTAACACAGACTTTAGTTCCTTTCTTGCCCTATTGAAGCAGAGCAGTTATTTACTACTGGCTCCAGCCTTCTGGAAAATGTTCAGTGTGGTTTCTATATTTTAAAAAAAGTAAATTATGCAAATTTGTTCACAAAAAAATTCTTATGGGCTGCTAATATCAAACATACTTTCTTTTGGCACTTTAGTATTAGTAAGCACCTGAAGTACTCATTAAATATTTGTGTGACACTCAATGTCGTACGTTCACAGTATTTAATTTTTTATCAGATTTGCATTTAAATGAATTTAAGCAAATTGCAGCTTAAGTTTTGAATTAAACAGATTTTTTACCCTTTTTTCCCAGCATAATCGGTTTGTATTGAAATAGCTGTTTGGGTAAATAAAGTGTTTTTGGGAACAAGCCACTTTCTTGCCCACATTAATCCATTACGTGTAACAGGGTTAATCTGTACCTTAAATATTAACAACATGGCTAGGAATTGCAAGCCAGTGCCTTGCAAATGAGATTGTGTACTGGAATGCCAGAAACTTTGGCATTTTACTTATTTAATGACAGTTTGTAAATAAGACAGAACAAACTAATTTTTATTTTGTCGCCAAAAGATTTTGGCAGAAGCGGTCATAGATGGATGAATGAGAAATGTACAACAGTGTAGCCAGTGTAAGCAACATCATAAATTTTTTTTTTAAATGCCATTAAAATAATTTTAACTGCATTGCTTATTATGTTATACGATAAAATATTTTTGGTGGGTTTGTTTTGATGTGAACCTTTAAGGACAAAGAACACCAGATTTTGTGATGCATTGACCTTTATTTTAACTATATTTTTTAGGTTGGTTGCTTAGTTTATTTAATTGACATGCATGCATCTAGTGACAGACATTATGGAAATGACATTTGAGGCAATATTGGAATATATGTAAGTTTGTGTTTATGAATTGTGATTGCAATAATAGTGATGTGTGTGAGATGGTCGTTATTAGATGCATTGAATATTTGTGTAACTATACAAACTGATTTCCAATATTTTTCATTTTGTGAATGTTGAGGGAATAGAAAATTGTAAAATTTACAAAGGAAAATATGTTAACTCGTAGTAGTTTGTGTGAAATATATGAACTTAAGATCACAGTATTAAAAAGTACTTTTTTGAGGGTGAAAATGCCCTCATATTTTTTGAGATCACTCAGAATGATGAATAATAAACACTAGACAGGAAGCTAATGGCTATAATTTTTAACTTGGAGATTCTGATGACATAAATCATACAAGAGAAGTTCCGGTGGTTAATGAACGTTTGCAGAATACAGACAGTGAATTACAGCTTTTAATTCCCTCTATGTTATGTCTTTTCGAAACATTTAGTTATAAAATAAGGTGGAATTTCTAAAATAACACTTTGGTTGTTGTTCCAGTAGTTTGCAGCGTCCTGCATTTCTGTTATGTAAAGTTTTCATTTAAAGTACCTACAGCTGAGGATTTAATAAAACAGTGACTAAAGGTAGTATAAAACTATAATTGATTTCTACAGCAGAATGAAATAGCTATAATATAGTAAAGCATTTTATAAGTAATCAGGTACTCTTGACCAGTTCTTAGAAGATACTTCAGGTGGAAGAAGTTTCTGGAACATGTGTTGTCGGCTAGAAATCAGTCGTTTGACATAGAGCACTTCAGTATTTGTGCTCATACACCTTTCTGTGTTGAGAACCAGAATTGCTAAGCTAGCACAGAGGGGATCTAAAGTGTAGGATGGGAGTTGCACAAAAGGCACTGTCAACGTGGAGGTTAAGCACCTCAAAACTGCCAGCATAATATTGTGCAAGTTAATGTATAACTAATGGTGGATAAAGGTCATACTGTACCAAGAAATTCAGAATGTGCAAATCAATTTATAGAAGTGGCAAATCCAGACCTTCAATAAAATTGCTAATCTTTCAATTTCTAGCATAAATGTACAGTTAGTTATTATTTAATCAGATATTCAGCAGCATTTTGAAACATTTGCCGTCTACCTGCGCTATTCAAAAATTACTAGTATCTTGCAAGAGTACTTAAGATTTTTTTATTGCTACTTCTTTTTAACTCACTCTCTACCTATTATCTTACTGTAGAATTCATAATGAGATATGTAATTTTCCCATCACTTTCCTACGACCGATTAACCTTGTTGCTTTTGAAACGTCGACATTTTAGATCTGTTGCATTTCAGAAAGACTTCACGTTTAATATTTGTTTTATTTAATAGCCATTTGCCAGCACATTGGGCCTCCATCAGTCTTCACCCACTTTAGAGCTGCCTGTGCTAAATATTCTTCCCCTTCAACTTGCCCTCTTTTACGAGAATGCACAATTTACAGATTTTAAATCAACATGTTAGCAGTGAACATTTATGCCAAAATAAAACAGTTTAACATTTCATAAAGCAAAATACAACACTGTGAAAATGAACTCCTTTCTGTAGCAGAAAAGCAATTCATTATGCATTTTTTTTAATTTCAGGATTGCAAACCACAACACAAAAAAAAATGTCTGATCCCAGCCATATAGGGTTCTGCAAAGTAATAGCAAATGAAAATTTACGGTTGTATTATAATTATCTCTCATGTATGAGTACTGAGAAATGTAATATCAGGAAATAATTGATTCTGCATTAAAGGACCCTTTCTTAAAGTAGCCAGACAAAATTTTTGCTAGTGTTTGTCACTCTGTCATCTTTGCATCGAAGCAGATTACAATACAACTCCTTTGTTCTGCTTATGTAAAATATTCTTAAACGTTCAACAAAGTGAGCAGGCTTTTTTAAAAATCAAATCGCACATTTACATTGTTGATTGAATTCTATATGGATCTATTGATCAAAGCTAAATTCAATCCTGGTACTCCACTTGCGTGGCACCATGACAGGAGGTGCTCTAGACTGTATCACATTCATGTCAATGCATACTCCTGTGTTATACAAGGGGGCAGAAACCAGCTAGGGATTTGAATCGGGCTGTTTACATGGTCTTGATTTGAATCACACCAATTCTGTGCTGCTATAAAACCAGCACTGTGAGATAGATGCATTTTTATCTTTGTTAGGCTACAAGAGCAAGAAAAATTTACATGTTGATCTTTAATACAAAACAATTTCAAATTCTGTGAAAAAATGGAACCAATTATTAAACAGAGATATAGCTAGTAACTCCCATCTGTAACTAGTTGAATGGTTAATGCAGGCATTAGTAATAAATATTCAGATTCCAGAGATCTGTCTGTAAAAAAGAAACTCAGTAAAGTTGTTTCCTGCTGCAAAGGCCAGCATTTTGAGAATTCTTGCAATATAGCTTTTCCGTGATTGGCGCTTGTATTGCAGAGTTAGCAGTTGAAAAGAAAACAGTTTGTTCATTTAAAGAACTTTTCTTCCTGTCAGTTGTAATACTTTATAAATTTTAATCCATAGACTGAGATTTTTGAAAAAGGGATGCTGTTCAGCAAAGGTTACTAACATGCTAATAGCCCTTCACTCATTGTGGAAGTGCCAGATACTGTATATGCCAAACTGTTCATGCATCAGCAACCCTGTAATGGATACTTAAAACTGCAACTCTTTGATATAAAAAAAGTCATTTTACAACATGTAAATTGAGCTTAACTATTAATGATATGTAACTTCTAAATTTTTCTTCTCACTGAATTTGTAATGACATGCCCCATCATAGTTCAGCCCATAATGTTCAGAGATTAGGTGCATTAGAATTATAGGGTAGGGAATTGGATCTGGGTGGGTTACCCTTTAGAGAGTCAGTGTGGACTTGTTGGGCCAAATGGCCTGTTTCCACTCTGTAGGGATTTTATGTTCCTGAATCCTTGTTGCAGCGATGAGAGAACACTCAAGCGGCTACTTTATTTGTCTCTCCTGATACACCATCGTTGTACCACACACATCATTTCAAGTGCTCAATTTTTCTTAATTTGCATTCCTCGATATGGTTCCTCCTCCCCAGTGGTAAGAAAGGCAGTTGAGCTGTTTATATTCATTCATTGGGTTCAGCATGTAAATAGTAGGGATCTCAGTCATTTTACATATTTAAGATAAAAATCAGCAGACTTTGTGAAATGTGCTTTATTCATAGTTGCCACTTCATGTTTTCCAAAAAGGTGTATATGAATAGTACAGCTTTTTTTTTAATGTTTGTGTCTGCTTCAGAAGTATTTCCATTAATGCAAATATTTTGGAGTAACAATCCTAAGATAGTAATGTCCAATAAGATTTGTAAATTTTAGGAACTTACATGTTTCTGGTTTGGCATGGTTTTTTAGTTAAATTCAGTTTTCTTTTATTTTAAGCTTATTTTTAAATTTCATATGAATATTTAGCTTTTTAAGGTAATTTTCATTATTTAATTTCTAACTTGACACTCCTCCTTGCATTCACTTTCAATTCTCACAGGTTCCCAGCCATTGATACCCTTGATTTGTCAAGTTCCAATGTTGTCAAAGGCCTTGCCCAAAGAGAAGCTTTGACGATCCAACTTTTGACAGTGACAAGAATAAAGCTATTCTAATTTGTTTTCTGCTGGAGGCACTTGGACTCTATCCCTGAAAGTCCACTCCCAGACTGGACCAGAACTCAAGCATTGTCCAGTAGTGAAAACCAGGGTGACTTACTTAAATTTCCATTCTCAATCATTAGCAAGGTGCTTCCTCAACCTCCAATTTGTTGCACTGTGTTGAAACTCTCATCCACATTTTTAGTACTTTCAGGCTCAGTTTTATGATTGGCTTTCGTAGTTGTGCCCTCTACAAAACCCCAATTTAACTGGACATACCATATCAATATATGTATATACACAGGGGGTTTATGAACATCTGACTTATGAACGTGATCCCATAAATTGGTGTAACTTTAAATATCCAACATTACCTGTACTTAGGAAGAGCTGTTTTATATTGTCCTGCATTGTGTTACAAATTGATTTGCAAACAAACTCAGGAACCAAACCCATTTGCAACCCAGAACTACCTATGCATGCACAGATCAGAGGTTGGAAATTCTTTAGAGAGTAAATTACTTTCCCTAAATCTGTCCACAAACCAAAAGCCAGGAGTGTAATGGTAAGTATTCTCCACTTGCCTGATTGAGTGCAATTCCAAAGACGTTCAAGAAGCTTAACATCAGCCAAGACCCTTATCTAACAGCTTAACAGTTCACTACCTCCACCACTGATGCAGTGTGGGAGCATTGTGCATCATAAACAAAATGCATTGCAGCAACTCATTAAGGTTCCTTTGATAGCAGCTTCCAAACATGCAAACTCTACCAGCTAGCGGAACAGAAGCAGAAGGCACATGGGGATATCATCACCTGCTTCGCCCTCCATGGTGTACCTATATCACTGTTCTTTCACTGTCACTAGATAATCACTCCATAATTCCCATCCTAACAGTTGGGTGTGATAGCAGTTCACAATTATCCTGTCAAGGGCAGTTAGGGATGGGACATAAATGCTGACCTTACAGTCCATGAAATGAATTTTTTTTTAAAAATCCAATCATTCAGAACTTGTCACTCTCATCCTGTTGCACACAAAGTCCCAATTGTTTATCACACAAATTGTAGTCAACCTCTGCCCAGCCTCTAATGCTGTGACTTCATCAGCTTTTTCATAGTGAATCGCCACGTTTTTGAATAGATCAGGCTCCATATACTCATATGTGTCCTTGCTGTTTCAATACAGGCATACTATGTGTTCTGCCTCCTTAGATTCTGTGTTTGTTAAAAAAGTTTTAAACAGTCCTGCTCTCACACAGTTGAACTCCCTAAACCATTTCAACTTCCAATGGCTGTCTATTTTCCAAATGCTCTTTGAAGCCTCCTCTTTAAACAATAAATGTGACCACTTCCCTGAATACCCTCAGTCCCCACTTGAGGACAATCTTCAATTATAAAGCATGCAACATTTGGTTCTTCTACTGGAGCTACGTGATTGTAATTGTTATTTTTGCACAAGCTGATCACTGACATGAATCATGCTGCAGCCAAGAAAGCTAACTGTGGTCTTCTCCTCAACAAATCCCTAATTTAACCCTGCGCTTTTGAGTAGACAAAACATGTTCATTGTTTCGAATGGGTAAAATAGTGTAAGTTTTTCCGTCACCTGAATTAAAACATTATCTCTGTCAGATGGTGAATCATCATATATTTCAGCTGAGATCTGACGAATTTCAGCCTGATGAGCATAATTGCTAAGTAGCCCCAAAATCTTTTTTCAATTTCATTGTTTAATGGGATGTGGACTTCACTGACATGGCCAGTATTTATTGCCTTTTCCTAATTGCCCTCGAGAAGCAGTGGTAAGCTGTCACCTTATAACTTTACAGTCCATGGGGTGCAGGCACATCTAAAGTGCTATTAGGGAGGGGAGGTTTTTGCCCCTGTAGTTGTGAAATAGTGTCAACATAGTTCCAAGTTGGGGCGGTGTGTGACTAAGGGGGAACTTGCAGCTCATGGTACTCCCACACGTTCTCGATAGTAAGATTGTGAATCTGTAATGTACTATCAAAGGATCTTTGAGGGGGTCAAAACAAATTGCAGGGAAACTACCTAACTGTTGACTTGCATTTTATTCATTTAACATTTCCCTCTTCCATCTGTAAATTCTGGAAAAAAAAACTTTATTAAATTTCAGCCTTAGCTCCTGTGTGAGATCTGATGAAGGATAAACACCTAAAATATCAACACTGCTTTGTTCACTTCACACATACTGGAATGTTTCCTGTATTTTTGCAGAATTTTTTGCTTTTACTTAGTAAATGAATCACTACAATCAGCTCATTTGGGAGAGGCTGGTGGTATGATTTAGAGGTCCTTACATTCTGCTTGTTTTCTGTTGCAGCATTAAAGGTTGCATTTAGATCATGTAAAATGCATTATTTGCTAAGGACACCAATTAGTATAATGATGAAAGTAAATGCGCTTTTTCCCTACACGGCTAGATTACCACCTGTATTTCAAGCTAACCAAAGTTGATAATATAGAACATTTCAATAAATATCAAATTATAGTCTGCAGGAACTAGTGAGGTTACAGAAAAAACATGTATTTATTTGTCAGATATGCAAAGAAGCTTTTGGAAAGAGTGTACAGTCTGATTGTTGGAACAGTAAAGATGGAGTGCTATTTAATTTTAATATAGTATATAGCTGACATAGGTTGCTTGTATTATATCCTAATAGTGCACCTGAAGATTAAATAAATCAAAATTCACCCCACAACATCTGATGAATTGTTTCACATATAATGATAAAATTAGGGTTTAGTTTTATTTAACTCGTTATCACCATTTTTGTAAGCTATTGTACATTAAGGAAACCTTGATCTCTACTTAAGATTGAGACTGTTGTTCAATATAACCTCTGGATGTGATAATAAATTGAAACAGATAACAAGGTCCTAGGCTGTTCCAGAAGTTGAACTATTTTAGGCACGCCTGGTGAAACCGGAATATGGGACTGCCCTCCAGGGTGCTGGAATTTGTGCCCCTTGGACAACTTCCTGTGTAAGTGTAAATTTGATTCATGCCATCCCATCCTGGCATTGGCAAAGGAGGTGGAAAAAGTGAAAAGGCCTTCTTTCTCAACACAATGTCTATCAGAAAAGAATAGTTACTGAAGCAACATCAGTGGGATCCACAAGACCTGGAGACTTGAGTTAGAGTAACTTGAATACTCCAAAATTTCATTATCTTCATATTAGCTCATCCCCTCCCTTTTAACATGTGGACAAGGTGCATCAGAACAAGATGCATGGCCATCCACACGTTTTGCTTGAACTACCAGGCAACAGAATCTCTTGGACGACCAGGGTCGCTTTACATTATTCTAGCACAGCACAATTTCTGATTCACTGTTGTTACAGCAATGGATATTTTTCAATACCACAAACTATACACATGTTCTCTCAAAACGATGAAGTCATGGAAAAGTTGACAAGAGAGCCTCTTGAATGCTGGAGTTCAAGGCCTCAATAATTCATGTTGGAATAGTCCCATTTTGTGTAAGAGCTTTACCATTAAAGCCTCAGCTGCAGAAATTTTGGTTTTCATTGTAGCATACTCTTTCAAAGAGGTTGTACAGGCAAGATGGGCTGAATAGCCTCCAGTATTTCATTGTTCTAATGTTTTAGGATCTCACCATGTTCTGTTGCAGCTTACAGTGCTAAGAAACCTTCCTTGCATGTATATATAAATAAAAATGTGGAGGTGCTGATCTTGGACAGGGTGGGCAAGTTCAGAAGTCACTTGACACCAGATTATAGTCCCAATAGGTTTATTTGAATTTGCAAGCTTTTGGAATGCTGCTCCTTCATCAGGTGAAGTGAAGTGCACAGGCACAGAATTTATAGGCAGAGAGATCAAACGATAGTACAAATGGTGTGAGTGGAATGTGGACAGGCTGAATAACAAGTCTCTGCAGGTGATCAAAAGTGTTAGACAGTGTGAGTAAACTGTCAACAACTGAATAGCAATTGAAGAGATGACCTATGATCTGATTAATTCAGGCAGAGAGATAATTACAAAACATTAAAAATGAGATGGTGCTGGAGATAAACCAAATGGCTGGAATAACATAATAGGTATAAGAGTCGCATGCCAAGGGTTTAACCAAAGTAACAATTTTGGGTTACTCAGTTAATTGGATCATAGGTCATCTCTTCACTTGCTATTCAGCTGTTGACACTTTACTCACATCGTCTGATACTTTTAATCATTTGCAGAGACTTGTTATTCAACCTGCTAACACTCCACTCACACCATTTGTACTATCTTTTGATCTCTTTGCCTATAAATTCTGTGCCTGTGCGCTTCCCTTCACCTCACCTGATGAAGGAGCGGCACCTAGTAAATTTGTGATTTCAAATAAACCTGTTGGTCTGTAAGCTGGTGTCATGTGATGTCTGGCCTGAAGGGCTTTTGCCCGAAACGTCGATTTCGAAGATACTTGGATGCTGCCTGAACTGCTGTGCTCTTCCAGCACCACTAATCCAGAATCTGGTTTCCAGCCTCTGCAGTCATTGTTTTTACCTTATATAAACGTATGTATAATGCAGTTTAGATAAAGAGCACCTGCATCATCCAGTCTGTTCTACACAAATTGTAATACTTTGTATATTGCAAAATTAGACTCTGCAGTCTTGCTGACCCAGGCGATTCCCTAGAAGAATTGAGAAACCAGATAAAGCTTCAAGCCAGTTGTGGAAAAAAGGAAAGCTGGGAAGTTCTTCTTAGACATTGTTGGAAACTGCTCTAGTCCAGGAGATTACTTTAGTCCTGGGTTTTCTACGGTGCTTACCGTTTGCAAAAGGCAAAGGCTGGTAGTCAGAAATCAATCTGTTCTCACTTAAGGGAATTATATAAATCTTCTCCTTCCACATGAGGTGGCTGCTTGTTTGAGAGATCTGAGAACCAATTCCTGATATCCGATCTAGTTCTGACTTTGTACTATGTAAAATTGTTCCAATCAAAGATTAGAGGGAGAACGGTCACAATGTGCCAATTGAAACTTAATCTATTCCTTTTGTTGTTATATTAATCTCAATCAAATTATTTCAGATTTTACATTTCTCTGAAATGTTGAGTCCTAACCCTTTTATTCTGTCTTCTTGGCTAAGATTCTTTTTTCATTACTGAGAATTAAGTTTGTAATCCTCCTCTGAGAGATTCAATACTTTGCAGCATGTGGAGAGAGCAAAAGCAGATACTGTATCCAAGTGAGGTCTCACCAAGATCTTGACACAAGGGTCAGCAGTTGCCAGCATATTATATATAGCCAGGGATATTTTCAAAAGGGTGCCATCAGATGGGTCAGCTCCAGTAACAATGCCCTGATTCAGACAGATTTCATTTGGGATGAACCCCTTTAGTCTTCAGTTGAATAAGAATGTCTAGGATATCGAGCAAGCAGCCTCATGCTTCTTCACTATTATTTCACTTGCATCTTCTCACTCATGCTCTGTGATTCACCAGATCCTCCTTCATGCTGCCAAATTCTCCCTCTGATACTTCTCAAAATGGTTGGAAATGGAAAATCCAGTTATGTTCTGTTCCAGGTTTCATTCTGTTCACTACAGAATGCAGCAATGATTTAGATACATGGCCCAGAGATACTGATGTCCAAATATACAGGTGGTCTTAAAAAAAAGGAGACATTTGCAAACAAATTGGAAATGCAATGGAAGCTGTAAAAACATATTGACATAATGACAGAATCAAAAAAAGTATGGTGAATGGAATTCAATGGCATTAAATCTGAGGTGAGACGTATTGGTTAAAAGGGTAATTGTACTTTGGAAGAAATCTGAATAGGTATCGTGGAAGAGCAGTGGCATGGAGGGATTGGGGTTTCAAGATGATAAAGGCCATGTTTCTAGTAAATAAGGATTTAAACACAGCTCATTATGTACTTAGATTATTTTGTGATAGGCTAACATGAGAAGGGTTCTCATGCACAATGAATCTAATCATTCCACATTGAAAATCCTAATACCTCCTTGTCATAACCTTAACCACCATTTGAACAAGCAAGCAGGTTCTCAGTTTCACAACTCATTTAAAGCAAAATGCCTCTGATAATGCAACATATTTTCAGTATGTGTTTGAATGCCAGTTATGACTTGGATCCTGACTGGGTTTTCAAACCTAAGCATCTGACCCAGAGGCAATATGATAAGCTTGAATAAAGCTGATATGAAAGTTGAAAATGTTGGATGTACTCAGCAGGTTTCAAAGCATCTGTGGAGAAGAAGCAGAGTTAGTGTTTTATGCTTGTGACCTTTCATCTGGTATTCGCAGTACTTTTTGGCTACGTCAAGTTGATACTATGTTTATTTTGCACCACTGCCTTGATTCAATGTATTTTTAAATTTTTGTGGTCAAACTCTCACTCCTTCTTAATGGTAAATTTGTCTATTCCTGTCCTAAATTTGATAGGTCTCTTAATTTTCAAGTGCTTGTCTATCTTCCCCTATCTTGCAGTCACTAAGCGTTCGTCATTAGCAATGTTTCTACTAATTTTGAGTTTTTCGCTCCGTGATCACAAGTAACATCTCAGCCTAACCAAATCGAAACCTAACCAAACCGAAACTGAAGTCCCCATTTATATTTCAGGTGGATGCCAAATATCTTATGACACAATTAAGTGAAAAGCAGGGGAGTCCTCCAATTTATCCCTCAATCAACAGCACTGAGAAGAACAGATTATCTGGTGTGTATCTGACTGCTGTTTGTAGGACTTTACCGTGTACAAACTGGGTATTGCATTTCCCTATATTTCAACAATAATCTCAAATCAAAGTACCTCATTATCTGTATGTTCTAAAGTCATGAGAACACAATATAAATGCAAAATCTTTACCTTGCTTTGTTCAGCTTCAAATGTGTTTGTCTCGTTAGACTATTCTGATCATGTTTTTACATTTACCTCTTTCAGAAATCCAACAACAAATCAGTCACTACTTCTTCATTTGAGAGCATAAATGAAGTAACTTAGACAGTCTTGAAGATTGTTTTACCTAGCCCTATTGTAGCATTTACTCTTATTGGTTCTGTCAGCACAAGTAAAGTAACTGACGCTATTGCAGCTGACCTAAAGTTTTCAGACCTCACTCTCCAGCAGAATTGGTGCTGAACCTCAGTTCTACCTCTAAATTTAATGATATTGAAAAGCTGCATCAATCTGTGTCTTCCTGCATCTTGTCTCTTATTATGTCTAATTCCTTGCCAATTTCTAAACATCTTTCTTTCCACTTCTTTTGTCACCTTGATGTAATTGTTAAGCTCTGCTAAAGAAAACGTTGACCCTGTTATAGAGTCATCGAGTCATTTATGGCACAGAAGGAGGTCATTAGACCCATCAAGTCCAATCTGGTTTTTCTTGGGGCCAGTCTTGTCAGTCTTACAACCCTGTTCAATCCCTGTAGCTCATTCATTTTCTTTTGAAATCAGTGTTCATTTCTACTTCACCAGCCACATGGGCACTTTTTATGGTCCACTTTTCTCTTTGGACTTTTCTTGTTGAATGCATTAAAGATCACACCTCCAATTTTTTTACCTGTAATTACCCCTACTCTGCCAGTTCCTCTGCTATCTGAACTCCAATAGGATCTCTAATCCCTCCCATCAAGAAAAATGTCTTCGAAGTCCATGTGTTTACTGTTTCAGAATTTATTTTTCTGTTTAGAAATTTACTTCTGAGAAAAATAGGTTCACTCTTTTCTATTTTGTTTCATTGCCCTTCTATACTTCGTCATCTCCAAATTAGTAGGTATCTGCTGTACCTCTCAATCAATACAGGAAACTAAAAGATCTGATCAAATCCACAATTGGAAACTTACATATCTTTATAAGGGTCACCCACCACTGATATGTGATGTGCATTTGGAACTCTTATTGATCACTTTAGTACATCTTCAATCATTGCTGTGAGCAACTCCAAAATGTTTTGATATGTTCTGGTACAACTCTTCAAAAAAGTTATTACCTCCTACCAAAGTTATCTAATTTGCTCTAAAGTTATGCTATTGCACTCATTTAGCTCTGTAACCCAAATTCTCTAACCCAGAATATTCCTCCTATATGTAATGGCCGTTTCCACATATTCTGCAGCCAGACTTTTGTTAATGTTTCGACTCAACAGGCATCCGTGTCCTTCAGATGATAAAGTTAAAAATCACATAACACCAAATTATAGTCCCAACAGGTTTATTTGGAAGCACCCATTTAGAGTCATAGAGATGTATAGCGTAGAAACAGACCCTTCGGTCCAACCCGTCCATGCCAACCAGATATCCCAACCCAATCAAGTCCCACCTGCCAGCATCTGGCCCATATCCCTCCAAACCCTTCCTATTCATTTACCCATCCAAATGTCTTTTAAATGTCGCAATTGTACCAGCCTCCACCACTTCCTCAGGCAGCTCATTCCATTCACATACCACCCTCTGTGTGAAAAAGTTGCCCCTTAGATCCATTTTATATCTTTCACCCCTCACCTAATCCCTAAACCTATGCCCTCTAGTTCTGGATTCCCCCACCCGAGGAAAAACGACTTTGTCTATTTATCCTATCCAGGCCCCTCATAATTTTGTAAACCTCAGTAAGGTTACCCCTCAGCCTCTGACACTGCAGGGAAAACAACCGCACCTTGTTCAGCCTCTCCCTATAGCTAAAATCCTCCAACCCTGGCAACATCCTTATAAATCTTTTATGAACCCTTTCAAGTTTCACAAATTCTTTCCGATAAGAAGGAGACCATAATTGCACGCAATATTCCAACAGTGGCCTAACCAATGTCCTGAACAGCCGCAACATGACGTCCCAACTCCTGTACTCAATACTCTGACCAATAAAAGAAAGCATACCAAAAGCCTCCTTCACTATCCTCTCTACCTGCGACTCCACTTTCAAGGGACTATGAACCTGCACTCCAAGGTCTCTTTGTTCAGCAACACTCTCTAGGACCTTACCATTAAGTGTATAAGTCCTGCTAAGATTTGCTTTCCCAAAATGTATCACCTTGCATTTATCTGAATTAAACTCCATCTGCCACTTCTCAGCCCAGTGACTCATCTCATCAAGATCCTGTTGCAATCTGAGGTAACCGTCTTCGCTGTCCACTACATCTCCAATTTTGGTGTCATCTGCAAACTTACTAACTGTACCTCTTATGCTCACATCCAAATCATTTATGTAAATGACAAAATGTAGAGGACCCAGCACCGATCTTTGTGGCACTCCACCGGTCACAGGCCTCCAATCTGAAAAACAGCCCTCCACCACCACTACCCTCTGCCTTCTACCTTTGAGCCAGTTCTGTATCCAAATGGCTAGTTCTCCCTTTATTTCGTGAGATCTAACCTTACTAATCAGTCTCCCATGGGAAACCTTATCAAACGCCTTACTGAAGTCCATATAGATCACATCTACCGCTCTGCCCTCATCAATCCTTTTTGTTACTTCTTCAAAAAACTCAATCAAGTTTGTGAGACATAATTACCCATGCACAAAGCCATGTTGACTATCCTTGCCTTTCCAAATACATGTATATCCTGTCCCTTTAACAACTTGCCCACCACCGAAGTCAGGCTCACCGGTCTATAGTTCCCTGGCTTGTTCTTACTACCCTTCTTAAAGAGTGGCACCACGTTTGCCAACCTCCAGTCTTCTGGAACCTCACCTGTGACTACCAGTGATACAAATATTTCAGCAAGAGGCCCAGCAATCACTTCTCTAGCTTCCCAAAGAGTTCTAGGGTACACCTGATCAGGTCCTGGGGATTTATCCACCTTTATGTGTTTCAAGACATCCAGCACTTCCTCCTCTGTAATAGGGACATTTTGCAAGGTTTCACCATCTATTTACCTACAGTCTATATCTTCCATATCCTTTTCCACAGTAAATATTGATGCAATATACCCATTTAGTACCTCCCCCATTATCTGCGGCTCCACACAAAGGCCGCCTTGCCCTATTCTCTCCCTAGTTATCCTTTTGTCCTTAATGTATTTGTAAAAACTCTTTGGATTCTCCTTAACTCTATCTGCCAAAGCTATTTCATATCCACTTTTTGCCCTCCTGATTTCCTTCTTAAGTATACTCCTACTGCCTTTATAATCTTCTAAGGATTCACTCAATCTATCGTGTCTATACCTGTCTATACCTTACATTTGCTTCCTTCTTTTTCTTAACCACTTCAGATGATAGGTTTATATGCACTCTACTGGTGACACCAAAATTGGAGGTGTAATGAACATCGAAGAGGGTTACCTCAGGTTACAACACGATCTTGGCCAGTTGAGCTGAGAAGTGGTGGATGGAGTTTAATTTAGATAAATGCAAGGTGCTGCATTTTGGGAATGCAAATCTTAGCAGGACTTATACACTCAATGTTAAGGTCCTTGGGAGTGTTGCTGAACAAAGAGACCTTGGAGTGCAGGTTCATAGCTCGTTGAAAGTGGAGTCGCAAGTAGATAGGACAGTGAAGAAGGTATTTGGTAGGCTTTCCTTTATTGGTCATAGTATTGAGTACAGGAGTTGGGAGGTCATGTTGCGGCTGTACAGGACATTGGTTAGGTCACTGTTGGAATATTGCGTGCAATTCTGGTCTCCCTCCTATTGAAAAGATGTTGTGAAAGTTGAAAGAGTTCAGAAAAGATTTACAAGGATGTTGCTAGGGTTGGAGGATTTGAGCTATAGGTAGAGGCTGAACAAGGTGGGGTTGCTTTCCCTGGAGTGTCGGAGACTGAGGGGTGACCTTAGAGGTTTACAAAATCGTGAGGGGCATGGATAGGATAAATAGACAAAGTCTTTTCCCTGGGGTTGGGAGTCCAGAACCAGAGGGCATAGGTTTAGAGTGAGAGGGGAAAGATATAAAAGAGACCTAAAGTGCAACTTTTTCACACAGAGGGTGGTACGGTATGGAATGAGCTTCCTAGAGGAAGTGATGGAGGCTGGTACAATTGCAACATTTAAAAGTCATCTGGATGGGTATATGAATAGGAAGGATTTGGAGGGATATGGGCCAAGTGCAGGCAGTTTGGATTAGATTGGGTTGGGCTGAAGGGTCTGTTTCTAGCTGTACATCTCTATGACTCTAAATTAGTTCCATTCACCTATCTTCAGTGGAACAATGAAAATTTAGTTTCAGTTCTTCTGCACATTTTGCTTTTGTTTCTTTCAAGCTTAACAGCTACGTCTCATTAACTTTAATGGCCTCACCTTTAGTCCTTTCTCACCATTCAGTATTCTTGTCCTCATTGTCTCCTCTGACCTTAAAGAAAGCTCCTACATTCCCTGCATTACTAAAGCTATTGAAATCCTTGTTTTTTTTTTCCCTTTCATGCCAAACACTTATTTTCTCCTTAATCGTTTTTAATTGCTTTGAAGCTGATGTCACAAAAGATTATCACGTAACATCCCTGGCCACCCCAGGTAGATTAGAAGACTCCTATCAGCTGAAACCTCCATTCACCATTGGTTTCCAATGTCTCTTTCTCTTCCATGAGTTCTCTTGGCAGTCTCACTCTATCGCATTGATAGTGTTCTCACTCATGCTTCTTTACACTTTCCCATCATATTCCTGCAAGATACCATCCCACCTCAATTCACTCTCATTTTGCAACATAAAACTTGGGTGCACAGCCTTTTAGACTATAATGCAACAATTACCAACATTATTCCTTTCTCATTATCTGGTTCCTTTTATAATCTATGTGCTCGCAAAAACCTGGACTTGACATCATCTTACAACTGCTTCCAGATTTGCCTAATCTTTTGTTTTGCTCTTTTCAATTGTGGTAGTGTGCTATGTCATTGGTCTTTGCCCTTCACCTCATGTTGTGGCAAAGTAAAATTCACATTCAAAAATATGGATTTGGAAAAGCATAACACAGACTCTTTGAAGCACTAGCTGCAGCCCCAAGGTGGGAAAGTTTAGAAGCTTTAGTTGTGAACCTATCGATTGATACCATCTACCCAGTTTCTTGAATTTAATCAAGCTTGTAAGGGAAGGCAGAGGGGAGGTGGGAGATTAAAGGCAAGAAAAACTGCTTGCTATCACTCTAATCCCAATCCCACTGAAATGCACCCAACTGTGGGTTGTTTAATGTGTAACTGATATCTGTACAGCAGTCGTGTGGCCCAAAGTATTGAATCACAGTGTCACGTTGCTGCCAATGTGGATTTCACAGTGGAAAATGGGGGAAGAGATTAAAAATCAGTATACACAGCAATAAGATTATTGTCATTTATGGAGCTTTCCATGCAGCGGCAATTTAGGTAACAAGATTAATGCTACAGATCATACTTGCGTATTAGGCAACAGATACTGTGCATTAAGAGGTCTGTAGGAACATTTAATAAAGAGGGCTTTCTTGCAAGGTAATGAATTATATTGGTGTCTGCCAGGAAAGTAAATACTGTATTCATTAAGAAAACTTGAGAGTAAAAAGATTTCTATCTTAAAAAGATTTCTGTAAAATGCCACGGTAAAGAGATGGTGGGTTGTAAGGTTGCATGAAGAGATTTTTAGGTAAGCTATTTTGTCTCTTAACCAAAGCATGCAGCGTCCAAAAAAAATTCAGTTTTGCATTACTATCTTGCTTAAATATAGGCAAATTTTAAACGTTATAACAAGTTATTAAATCAAATAATTTCGGAGCATTGGCAAAATTTTCTCTTAAAAGCACTTAATACTAGATAGTATGTAGCAAGTGGCTATTCTGAAGTTTTAATTTGTTCCTGATACAAACTTGGTATGAAGCAAAGTTTTTACTGCATTTTCTTCATAACTGGGTTAGGATTTTATGAAAGTTGATATCATTTGGAAGTGACCATTCATCATAAATGCTCATCATTTGTTTGTCTGGCTGATTGCAAGGGTAGCAGGTGTAGTCATCACATCAAAGGCTGATCTGGTCTGCACTGGATGTACACACATTTGTACACATGGACTTCCCAGGCGTTGTAACTGAATAGAGATCAAAAGCCAAAATGTGGACTGATTGTTTCATTCCATCGCTGGGGAAATGCCAAGAATCATTGTAAAAGTGTCACCACTCCTTGGCTAATGTGAGCTTTTGAGTTCAGTAGCCATGCTCCAACTTAAACGAGCTGGCTTCTCCAGAGGTGCTGAAAGAAAGCATTTCCTTGGTGCCTCAGGAGCCAGCAGTATGCTAACCTGCAAGTATAAATGCAGCTACCCGTTGCACAGGAATGGGCTAAATAATCAGCTTGGCTGTACAAGCTAGTGATGCAATTTCTGTATTTCTGACAAAGGATCCACTCCTGACCCCTCTGCAACATAAACCCCATACTATACGATTAAACAAGAAATGGCAAGTAGAAATTAAACTTGACATTTTCAAACTATTGTGCATTCATTAAGAACCTTGAAGTCCTGTTATATATTTAGCCCTGCTCCTCTCACGCATAAGCAATAAAACATACTTGTAATGATTCAAAATAATGTGCCATGGTTTGTTGTAAGAAGGCATCTTATGGCACCTAGACTTGCACTTGCAAATTTAGGTCCTTTGCAGTTTTTGAGTGGCAAGCTGTTTATAGTACAAGCTTCTAACATCATTGAAGGGGAAACAGGACATCTGGAGCTTGAGAACGACAAATTATCTATTTAATTATTCAGATTGACCAGTTTTGAACAGCACATTCACTGAGAAGGAAAGTGGACAAATTAAATATCAA
This sequence comes from Chiloscyllium punctatum, assembly GCF_047496795.1. NCBI lineage: Eukaryota > Metazoa > Chordata > Chondrichthyes > Orectolobiformes > Hemiscylliidae > Chiloscyllium > Chiloscyllium punctatum. The sequence continues at coordinate 99,456,287 of NC_092743.1, read as the reverse complement.
AACATGCACAGAGAAATAAGAAGAGGGAAAAAGAAACAAGGAACTGAGAGAGGTGAATATGACAGAAAGGAGAAGGATTTTATTTTAATCCTAAATTTTACTTTTTAAAAAATTCTGCAACAACAATTAAAACCTGAAGGAATGAGACTGCATTAGTACTGGTTAAATTTCATAGCCAGAGATACATTAAGTGGCAATAATTAATACTTGATATGTTATTAAATGAGTACTCAATTTTTAAATGGGCTACATTCCATTATCTGTGGGAGGTTCAGGTTGCATGCAGTGTTATGAGTACAGCAACCTCAATCTATCATTCGATGCATTTCAAGTCAAGGCAGTCAGCAAGATGCCATTTTTGATAAGGTAATGATAGAGCAGTGCATTTTGGACAGCAGATTTTGGATTTTCATGTTCAACGACACTTTCATTCAGCTTACATTGTTGTATCAACTGGCCATAAATAACAGTGACTGCTGTTAACTATCTCAAAATTATTAGTCAAAATTTCAACAATTTCCTTTTCAATAGTGCTGCTCAAATGGAGGGAAACCTCTCGGAGTAATTCAAGTGGGAGCAGTGAACAAGCACTAACAGTGTCACAGCAGCAGTGGGTGTGTGCAACAGGAGACATTTGGCGAGAGGAAATTACTAAGGTAGGGTGGAGTGAGGCTTTGGAATGATTCCAAAGTAAGGACAAGGATCTTGAAATCATTTTGATTAGAAAGATTTTTTTTCAAATGTATGAAATGGAAAACCTTTTTTGGCACAAATGCCTTTTCAGCTATAGTACTGACTAATGTGGCGGGCGTGTCTGCCATCAGTAAATTAACTGAATTTTACCAGCCGAAACCAAGGTTAAAACTGCTGTGCTTGCCAGATTTAGTGAAAAAACTGTGAATTCCACATGTAGAATTTCCACATGTAGAGACAGCACTGTTTGTCTGCTCCTCCAGAAATGAATTAACCAACTTTAGTAAAAAGATTGGAAAAAAAATTGCTTTTTATGCCCTTTGTCAACCCTTAAATAGACCCATTTCAACAAACAATTGCAGTTGAAAATTAAGTGTTTAATGTCTGGGTAGACTTGACACTAGTCATTTTAAGATTTAGTGTTATTTGCATAGCAATCATACAACTAGTTTGGTTTGGAAAAATCTAGAAATCCACAAAACTATCTGAATTTGTTTATATGAATGGAAGATTTGTTTGATAATACAGTTACTGTATTTAATGTCATTTGTAGATGATTCTTCCCCATTCTGGTGTGAACGTGAACAATACGACAATGGTGGTGATGTCATTGACATAATAATCCAGAGGTTAGACTAATGCTGTACAGACAGGAGATCAATTGCACCTGTACCAGCCTGAATTTTAAGCTTAATTAATAAATCTGGAATTATTAAAACTTCTCAGTAATGATTGACTGTAACGCTGCGGTTTTGTCATGAAAATCCATCTAGTTAACCAAAATCCTTATCGAAGAAAAATTGCCATCATTACCAAGTCTGGCCCATGTGGAATTCCAAATACTGACCAATGTGATTTACTGTTAATTGCCTTCAGCAGTTGCATAGCACAGCAACACTAGATATATCTTGCAATTTCAACTGCACATCTTGGGAAGGAAGCACACTGCCACCTTCTCATGAACAACTAAAGATAGGAAACAAATTCCGGCCTTGCCTATGATACTCATGTCTTCTGAGTAATATGTCAAAAATATTTCTGCATTTTTAAGCTGAAATGACCACTGTTACCCGCTGTCTTAGTTGAGATCATAGAACTGGTGACCAACTGTATTCCAACTGACCAGAAAGTCCAGTGATGTATCTACAACAGATCCCGATGAAGTTTCATTAGTGTCAAGAGCCATTTTATCTGAAGACCCTATAGGATCTTTACAGAAGTGTGCAGGAACAAGTAATGAAACACACACCAACATGTAACCAACCAGCTATTCATCCATTCTTGTCTGGAAGGAGTCTGCCCACAAGGCCTAAAGACCTGTATGAAAATCATACTCAGTCCTGCAGATGAGATCTAACAAGGTTCTGTATAGTGGAAAGATGACTTTGTAATTTTTGTCTTTTAATTTTTCGTCTTTTATCCTTTTTATCCATGTTTTACATAATTCATTTATCCAAGCAAAGCTAAAATCTTTTGCTGTAATATTAAGGAAAATGTTTTTTTTTGTTAAACCCAATTTAAATGTCTTGATTCTTCCCAAACTTGAACGCCATCTCCCACATTTCTTCCCTTCTCTCATTAACACTATTTGCTGTGCAACTCAACTTTGTGTCGCATTTGCACCTTAAAGTCTGCATAGCAACACTGGGCACTCTTGAGACTTTTGTCCACTGTCCTTATGGTTTGGATAGCTTTGGTTGCTACTCTAATGATTCTGCACTTTTTCAATGACAGACATTCAGACAGCTGGTCCTCTTAATAATCATCTATGAGTATTCTCATTATATCTATATTTTGTCATCAACACATGCGTAACCATTATACAAGTAATCCCAAGTTATTCAAATGAGTGGTGAGTATTGCCCTGCCACTGTATTTACCTTAATTACAAAAGAGGGCCACTTATGCCTGTCTCTTGCTATCCAGTCCCCACTATTATCTCTTTAGTATAAATGTGCTTAGTGCTCCATTGTCCTGTATTTTCACAGTCATATCTCTATCTAATTCTCATAAAGTACTTTTATGTATGCTGGACATAAGCAATTATTTTTGGCCCATGTGTCAGCAAAGCATAACATAGAATGTACATATAGAACCAGCAGAAAACCCTCAATTTTTTTTTATGAAGGAGAATGCTTTTCTTAATTAGTGTACTTGACAATATAGAACTTCAAATAATAGAACTTTATTCTCCTGTATGCTTGGGTGCTAGTTTATACTAAATGAGTTGGCATGGTAGGTGAGGAAAAGGGTATTAATATATGTTGACATCAGGGTATGAGGAACCATGGGGATTAACAAAGGGGCTAGGGTGATATAGAAGTTATGAGGGGCCATACTACTCAGTTGAGGGCATAAGTTAACATAATTGGTATGAATGACCATGGGGATGAGTACAGGGGAATGGGTATGAGGTATGGAGATCAATAGAGATACAGAGTTTGGCATGGGGGTGTGAAGGACTGCAGGGATTTTTAGAGGGCCATAGGGTGATGTAGGGGATATGAGAGATCATGGTGCTGGGTAGAGGGTATAGGTGCTTTGTTGGGTGTGATAGGCGGTGGGGGGTGGGTAGGGAGGAAGCATGAGGCACATTGCAGGGTAGATAGAGGGGAAAAGGGTGCAAAGGAGTGTGTGGAACCATGGGGGGGATGGATGGAGGGATAAAGTTTGGCAAAGAGGTATGAGAGGCCATGGGGGATTGATAGGGGACATAGGGTAACATTGGTTGGCTGTGATTGGGCGTGGGAAATGTATGGTGCTGCTGAGGGGTGAGGGTTGCAGGAGTGTTTTATATTCTTTTACTTTAATTCTTGGACACAGTGCTGGAGCCAGAGGTAGGCTTTTAACCCAGCTCACCTTGGCAACTAGCAGACTTCTCAGCTCTTCGCAGATCACCTACCTGACTTCCAATCCAGCCCTCCACCCTGGAGTGAAAATGGTGAGTCTGGGCAGGCATTTTTAAAAGTTGGATTCATGAATCTTTGTGCTTCTGTGCACTGGATCGGGAATGAAAATTGTTCCATTGTCTTTCTTGCTCTCTTTATCACTCTTTCTCTCTTTCCTTTCTAACTATTTTCTCTCTCCAGGCTCTCATAGAGCCGCCTCAAAGGCCAGTTGCCAAAATGTGCCAGAGCAATGCAGACCTGATTGCTATACATTTGGATTTTTAGGGCAGCCACTCAAGCTTAACCAAATCCTGAACTTTCATCATCAGACATAATAAGCTGGAGTCAATCTTCTCTTCAGTGATAACTTTCTTAACTGCCCTACATGAGGATAGATCAAGTGTTCAAGTGTGCAGTGGTTGCAGTTCTGGTAAATTTGCCCCTTTGTTTGTAGTAGAGAAAAGTCTATTTCCTACCTCAAAAGTTAACAGATGGCGTATTATGAGTATATGAGCACATGTATCCTATGGGTATTGCATTCTCATTAGATGCTTTATTATGCTCCAGGGCACAATCATTGGTTGTGGAATCATTAAGGTGACATTAGTGTAAATACTTGAATATTTCAACAATGCAATTCATGGAATAACTTACTTGCTTTCTTCCAGCATCCAAAGACTTGTTGACAAATTATTTTTTAAAAATATCCATGTTTGCCTTGTACAGTGTTAGAACTTTTTTTTTCTCTACTGTAAGCATCATGTACCTTTCCCCTTCTTGCATAATGTTTACACAAGTTTACATAATCATATTCTAGCACCTTACTATATCTTTGTGTTAACATCCCCTTCTATAAAAGAATGTTTTTGTGTATGTTTTGATCAATTTTCTATCATTCATGTTATCAGTTGGTGCTAATACTTTTCAGTAATACCAAAATTGACAACTTTGCTATTCTTCTTGCAATTGTATAATTTTCCCCCTCTCGTTACTGAGAGGTCCTTTTAGTCCTGCAGACAGCATTCACTCATTTGTGTGACGCAGTCCCGCATATCTGTCTTCTGCGTATTTATAGCTCTTCCTTACCTCATAGAAATATTATCCTGACATAATCATAAATGTTTACATTGTGCAGTCATGGAAATATACTTTCCTTATTTGCCCTCAAGCTGACACCTAATACAGTTGCACCCATCTCTCTCTGTTCCTTCCCTCACAGCTGGATTATTTAAGATTTATACAGGGTGAGTAGCTTGTGAGCAACATAAGCAACTTTGAACTGATCGCTATCCTCAGTGCATTCTGATACGTTAATATTTAACTTAATTTTGTCAGCATCACAGTTATCTGTAAAGCCACATTTTCCAAGGAGATTTGTGATCAGCAACCATAAAGCACTCCTTGAGAAAGGAGGAACTCTAGCCCCAGTTTTTGAAAGACTGCACATTCATATCAAAACTGGATGTAATTTGATGTTAGCTCGTAATCTCACACAAGCAATCATAAAGATTGCTTGTAAGGGGAATAGAAAATAAGCACTGGTGAGGTGAGACTGTTTTTCTGGCAGTGGGTTTAGGCATCTTGTTGTTCAGGACAGAGAGAGCTTTAATCTGCATCTACGATCTTTTTTTCACCTGCACTGCTTGGTGATAAATTAGCTTCTGTCCCCCAACATTGAAATCCTTCATCTTGACATGACAAACAAAATCAGAAACAATAACTGTATCAAATACAACATAACCATTCTAATTCATCACTTTGCCACTTGGATATTGATCTTTTGTTTCGGGAATTTTTGGATAACGAGTGTCAGTACAATGTGGTCTTATGTGTAAACTTGGACTCAGCGATTGAACACTTCCGTTTGAGTCTGAACATTACAAATTCTAGCCACATTTGAGAAATTTGTAATAAGGCAAACAGTGCTGTATTGAGGACTTGTCAGAGGTGCTGTCTTTCTGATAAGGCATTAAATTAAAGCCGATTCTGCCATCTCACATGTAATAAATACCACAGTTAGTATGACGCTAATTGAAGAAATAAATTACATTTTTAAAAATTTGTTCTTGGGTGTTACTGGCTAGGCCAGTATTTATTGCCCATCCCTCATTGCCCAGAGGCAGTTAAAAGTCAACCACATTTCTATGGGTCAAGAGTCACACGTATGGATGATAGTTTTACTGGTAGGATTCAAACTCATGATCCTCGAACATTAGCCTGAGGTTCTGGATTACTTTTTCAGTGACATTACCACTATACCATACCACCAACTCTGACGTGAATATCCAATGCTGTGAACATAAATTATCTGGTTGTTTATTCATTGCTATTTGTGGCACATCGCTTCACAAGGCCGACTGCAGAAATTCCCTAGTCCAAGTGTGACCATTATTTAGCAGCACTTCATTCACTACAAGCATTTGGCGACATCTAATAGTTGCAAAAGGATTTCTCACAATGTTAATTTGTATCAGTGGGAATAAATCGGATACAGTATAAGGGAAAACCTTTTACATAATGGGTCGTTATGATCTAAAATTCATTGTTTCAAAGTGTGGTGGAGACAGATGCAGTCACAGCTTTCAAAGAGGAATTTGATAATGATCTGAAGAGAAAAATAATTGCAGAACAATGGGAAAATATTGGGGAGGAGGGTAAAGTGAAACTAGATTGACTGAATGGCCTCCAACTGTTTGGTAATATGATCAAATGATCTATTCATCACAGAGCTATTCTGAGTGTCTTGATCCTTAAACTGTTTGATCATAAATAAACAAAAATATACCGTTGCCTAACATTTCAGTATGTTTTCTAAAAAGGTTCTACTAAAGGTGATTAATATGGAATATCACAGCTTGCAATTAGTAATTGCAATAATTCCCTAAAGGGTGATTAAAGGAACTTAGGAATGTACAGGCCTGGAATGGACTGGCTCGTTACAGTGTCTAGGAAATATTATATCCCATAATATTTTGCATGACGCCATATCAATTTATTTTACCAGGTATTTAACCAGCTCTCTCTTGGATAAGCTGCTACAATCAGCCTGTGTTCATTTGCCAGTCTCTGCATAAAGTAGTTTTATCTAAGCTGCTTTTTCCTCCCCTGCCCCTTTTTCTAAATTTAGGCTCTTTGCTTTTGTCATATGTGAAATTGTTTTTGGTCTGAAATTCAGAGGTTTTTCTGACTCAAAAGTACTATAGTCCTGGCATAAGAGAGCACAGAATTTAGGCAGTAAAACCTGTATCTCAGAGTTGCAACTACTTTAAAATGTACTCCATTAGAATTGGTAGCTAATAGAATAATTACCTTCTGCAATCTGTTGGCTGGGCCATATATTTGCTGACATTTACTGCCACATGTATTTATCAGCCACACAGTCCCACTTTTTTACATCTTTTCTTATTTGAATGGTCTCTTCTTTGTTGTTCATAGTTTGGTTTTATTTGTAAACTTGGAGAGTTTTATTTATGTCCCCAGCTCCAAGTCATTTTTGTACGCAGTGGTCAGCAATAATGCTGGCATTGGTTTATTAACTCTGATATTTTGGACAGCCACAGATTTTCTGTTTCTATATCTTTATGAGCGTGCATTCCATAACTTTGCAGCAGTAAAACTAATCAATTTTGACAGCATTTCCTTGGCAGTATAGACATGAAAGTCTCTGCCTATATTCTTAAAATTTACACAAAGGCCCAAATCCTGAATTTCCACCAACAACTCTTATGAATGTTTCACATGTTCTGCTGAAATTTCTCTCTGTTATTTCAATGAAAGCATTAACCCACTCAAAATAGATAGCAGTTCAAAGATCTGGAAACACATTTGTATCTTCCTCATTTACAAGTTAGTGAGGTCGGCATAGTTTTGAACTGACTATAACCAGAATCGATTATCTGGGATGGTATCAGGCTTGCTGTGTAGAGCAGTTCCTGGCAAGACCTGCCAAACCAACAGGAAGCCAACCGCTGCACATCCAGAAATCCCCAAGGGTACTTCAGCAATATTGTCACTGCCACACCATCTGAGGCGGTACGGTGGTTTTGAAAGCTGCCAAAAAGTTGTAGACAGAATGACTGAAAGCTTTTAATGCATTCCCGATGAAGGGCTTATGACTCTGCTGCTTCTCGGATGCTGCCTGACCTGCTGTGCTTTCTCAGCGACATACTTTCTGACTCTGATCTCCAACATCTGCAGTCCTCAGTTTCTCCTGAAAGCTTTTAATACCTTGCATGCACTGCCTCATAACTGTGCACATAAGCTACTTTTTAATCTCATGCCCATTGAGGTACAGCATCCAAATTATGAAGATTTGGATGGAACTGAGAGGGAGAAACTTTCCATTGGCAGAAGGGTTGATGGCCATGGGATGCAGACTTGCAGACAAAAAAAAACAGAGCGGAATGGAAGACAGTTTTTTTTTCCCCATAGTGAGTTGTTATCATCTGGAATGCACTGTCCCTGAAAGGGGGATAGAAACAGTTTTGTACAGAAAAAAATTTGACTCACTCAAAACCCATTGATTTATGAAAGTTTAAGATTGTGCCCAGAAACTATCAAAGGAAATTGAATGTATATTTGAAAAGTAAAGAATTTTTATATACATGTGAAAAGAGCAGGGCTATGAGATTGTTTGGATGACTGATGATAACTCATGATGGGCAGAATGTTTCCTTCCTCACATTACAATCCTATGATTCTGTGTTACAGGTAAAAGTTCATGACAAGTTTGTAATTTCAGCCTGCTATTCTTTTTTGAATAGTGCATTTGTCAGAACAGCCCAGGCCTCATTTTAATATCACATTTGAAAGGCATTTAGCCCACTTGTTAAGTTTGATTTCACACCCTAGGCTTTCACTCCCAAAAATAGTGTTTGCCATTAACTGAATTTTTTAACTCATTTTATACTTATGAAATGCAGCAGGCCTGCATTCATGTCCACTTGAACACTATTAAATGCCAAAGTTAATATTTTGTAAGAATTTGTTTCTAACACACTCCCTGGATGAGTACATCAAAAACTGTGCATACCGCATATGATGTAAGCAATATTTTTAATGGCATGTTTGCATTATTACATGTAGTGTGCACTTCCTCCACAACTGAAAATTACCCTAAGAATTGCACATGCCAAGAGTCTAGACCTATTTTTGTGTACAAATGACAAAAGACAAATTTGCAGAGGACAAGTTTATATTTAGTTGCAGTTTTAGCAAAGGCTTACATCTCTATCACACTTGGCATGTCTTTATAATGTCCTAATGCACTTTATAATCAATGAAGTTGTTCAAAAATAAAGTCACTGTTGCAACATAATGTAATTATATAAATGTAGTCCAAATACTGGTACAGTAAATATTGTAAGATATGTGCATATATTTTACATGCGTAAGGCATGCAGAAACAGAAATATATATATCCTCTTAGTTCTTACTTCTCAGAGTGATCTCTGTATTGTGTACTATGTAATGCTGCTGTAAGTCAGTAGCTTTACCACAGTTCTTTCATTTTTGTACATATCGGTCAACAATTTACATCCGTGAAGGACATGCTGCCTCAGTTTTCTCTCCATTATATTCAGGGTGTCAGTGGGTCTCATGAGTTTTCTGCCAAGAGGACAGCCTTACAGCCTGTTTTCAGACCTCTGTAAATGCCTTTTTTAGCTGTGGGCTGCTGGGAAGTGCAGTCATGACAACGCAACAACAGTATCACTAATCTGATATCCCTTCCCTGCGGGGAGACACTGAAGCTTTGATTCAGCACAGCTAAGATCAGAATGACATGTAGAGAGTCATTACTTGTTCCTGACTAGATGACCAGGAACCTTGACCACTTTCAAATTTTCCCTCTCCCTAACCCAATATCATTGAGACCAGTGTGTTCACACCTCAACCAATTCTGACCAATTGCAAACACCTATCAAGTACCTTGCTGAAGAAACAGAATAAAAATGGACACTAAACACCTTCCAGGCCAGTACCAGGAATGGTCCAGGAATAATGAGCTATCAGCTGAAGTATTCAAAAAGCCAAGATTTATTTTTTGAACAAAGGCTGTCAAAACGCAAAAGATTTTCATTATTGTTTGTAGTTTTTGGCATGTTAAATAATCATGAGTAATTTCTAATATGTGTGATGATACCATGGCTTTAAGAGGTGTATTTATCCCTTTTTTTAATGAAGAAAGGCTCAGACAGAGGTGCCAAGTGATCTGCTAAAATCCAATGAAGTAAATGACTTGTGAATGCCTCGTTTTTTTTAAAATTGGGATAATAGAAACAGCCTGAATGGGTGGGGTCAAGCTCCCCCAGTACCAGGATTTTTAGTTTTTGCTTTCAGCAGTTACTGGGGTTTTGAAGTTGAATGAGGAAGCTTTTATTCCTCTCTCTGTTACAGATAACAGCTAGGGTTCTCTTCCTGCTGCTAGAATTGCAAGTAAGACAGTCTATTTTACTGAATTTGCCTTTGCCAATGGTATGTTTATGGATGTGACTGTATTGGAATAGTTAATATTGTTAAGCATTTCAATAGAGTTACAATTAAGCCAATTCCCTTAATTTTGTTTTGTCTCTATTTTAATTGCAGTGTAAACATAAAATATGTTATGTGTAAAGTTGAGTAGTTTGACCAATCAAATTGCATCTGGAATGCATTGCCTTGCACGTACCTTTAAAATTAGAAAATGTTAGAATCGAGGCTATCTTCTTAATATATTTTGAGGGGGCTTGGTCTGATCCATAACAAATTGGAGGCTCTTGCTCTTGTTAGGATCAAAATCCAAGTTGAGTTTAGAATTATTGGACTCAAAGGCAGTGAGTGGTGAGTGTTGATGTTTTTTTTATTTTGGGTGTTACATTAAGTTCTTTAAATAGGATGTGTCTTCTGTAGTAACGGCTCTTTCAGTCACTAAGACTTTCCAGGAGTTGGAGGAAGTCACTTGGTAAGTTTACAGAAAGTGAGCAAGGCAGAGAAAAACAAGGTATTGGCGAGCAAGCTGGAGTTGGGGTTGCTTTTGCAAATGAAAAAATGGGAGGTAATTGCAGCAATAGTTTGATATGAAAAGAAAATGAAACAGTTTGAATTACGACTGAAAACAGAAGAAAAACAGAAAGTGAGAAGACCTTTAACAGAGGAAAAAGACAAGGAAAGGAAGGCTGTAGCAGAACAAAGAGAGAAAAGAAGAGTTTTTGAACTTTGGAAGTTGAAACAGAAAACTCAAAGTTGACTTAAAATGGCAAAGGTAGAGGTGAATGGTAGGAGTAGTGATGAGGACAGTGATGAGAGCAAGCCCATTGTAACCAGTGATCTGGTGGAGATCTACTTAAATATGTCCAAGCATTACCAAAGTACAACATGAAAGATGTAGAAGCCTTTTACATTTCATTTGAGAAAGCAGCTACAGAAATGAAGTAGTTGGTGACCATGTGGGTTTTGTCGCTTCACACAATGTTGGTAGGTAGACCTAATGAGGTATTTGAATTGCTGGCAGAGGAGATATCTGGGGAGTATAATGAAAAATATCATCTGCCTAAGGAGGGAGCCTAGTCAAACATACATAGAGTTTGAAAGAATCAAACAGAGTAGTTTTGATAGAGTGGATAAGGGCATTGAAATTACATCAAACATGTAATGCACTTAGAAAGATGATTATTTTGGAGGAGTTCAAGCATTCACTTCTTGTAGTAGGGAGAACGCTGGTGGCAAAGCAGAGAGTTAAGACTGAAAGATTAGCAGCTTAAATGGCAGATGATTATGAATTGGTTCTTAAATCAAAGTTTGACTTCCGACATCAATTTCAATCTGTGAGGGATAGAAATTGAGGGAAAGAGAAATCCTCAGCTGGTGAGGAAAAAGGAGATCACATTGAAGACAGTAAAGACAGATTACCACAGGGTAAAAAGCAAATCCATGAGGGGGAAAGAGAAGTAAAAAATCTCTCAGGTTTTCACTGTAATAAAGTAGGCCACATGAAGTTGCAGTGTTGGTGGTTTCGAAAAAGCACTGGGAGGGTGGATGTGGGAAAACAGGATAAGCCAGTGAGTTTTGTTGAAGTGGGAAAGGAAAGCACAGTGAAAACTAAAAAGCTGCAAAAGAATGTACAACTTGGTCAGGGGTTGGTTGAGAAGAAAGTGCCAGATATCATTAAAGAATTTAATTGTGTGTGTATGGTGTACTCGTACCTGCCAGGAGGACTAAGTGAAGAAATTAAGACTTTAAAACATACAGGAGAAAGTCAATCCTTGGTGAGAGATGAGGAGATTTTTAATTCAGAAGGAGTATTGCTAGAAAAGATGGTAATATGTGGAATTCACAGTGAGAAGAGCAATGTTCCATTATATAAAGCGAGGTTGGAGAGTCAGGTGAAAAGTGGTGAAGTTGTGGTAGGAGTAATAGAGAAATTCCCAGTTCCAGAAATATAGTTGATCCTTGATAATAATGTAGCTGGATCACGGGTGGGAGTGACGCTGACTGGTGTTGTAAAGCCAGTGAAAAGTCAGGCACCTGAGGTATTACAAGAAGTATAACCTGAGATTTTTCCAACTGTATGGTGCAAAGTCACAAAGCCACAGGTTTAAGCAGGAGGAGAAACTAGGGGTAAAGATAAGAAAGGTGAAGTTCAATTGTCAGAAACTATATTTACTGAAATTGTTGAGAAAAAAGAAACAAGAGCAAGTGGAGCTCAAAGTGGATATGTTGAGTTTGAGCAATTAGTTCAATTACAACATAAAGAAGAAAAACTAAAGCAATTGTATCAAATGCTCTACACAGAAGATGAATGTGACTGTATCCCAAAATGTTACTATCTTTAAAATGAAGTCTTGATGAGGAAATCGAGACTGGGAATGGGAAATGAGCAGAAGTTCTTCAAGTTGTATCACCAGTGGATTATGGAAAGGAACTGTTACAAGTAGCACATGATCTACCAGTCAGAGGTCATTCGGAAGTGAGGAAGACTCAAGTCAAAATACAAACATTTTTATTCGCCTGGACTGCATAAGGATGTGGTTTACTTTTGTCACACGTGTCATATGTGTCATGTAATTGGAAAACCTAAAGCTATGATAAAAACCAGCATATGTAATAGCTATTCCAGCATATGAAGAAACTTTTACAAGAGTCTTAATTGATTGCGCAGGACCTCTACCTAACACAAAAAGTGGGATTAAGTATTTGTTGAAAATAATGGATGTGTCCACTAGATTACCAGAGGCCATTCCATTACGCGGTATCACAGCTAAAATGATTGTAGAAGGATTACTCAAATTTGGACAATCAGGAAGTTCTTAACAATTGGGATAAATTATTGAGTTACCTTCCAGAGGAAAATCAAAGTGACCTGAAAGAGTTATTGCATGTAAGATATCTGAAAATGAGCTGAGAAGTACTAATTTGATTATGCATGTAGATATGGGAAATACTGTTCCAACATTCTTATAGACGTAATCCTCTAAAGTTGGCACAGTTTAAAAAGGGATTGCCTGCATGATCAAAGACAATATAATTGAAGTGAGTACCAGCGAATGGAGCTCACCCATGGTCATGGTGCCAAAACTAGATAGTACCCAGTGATTATGTGAGGACTATCACAAAGACTATCACTTACAAAATCTGATTCATATCCTATTCCATGTTTGGAAAACTGTATTGAGAAAGTGGGACAAGCAACTACTATTTCAAAGTTGGACTTACTCAGAAGATACTGGCAGATACCTTTATCCAAAAAAGCAAAGGAAATTTCTGATTTCATGATGCCAAATAGACTGTACTAGTTTAAAGTCATGCCAGTTGTTATGAAAAACTCACCAGCCCATTTTAAAGTTTAATCAATCAAATCTTTTCTGGATTACCCAATTATGTGGTGTATGTTGATGATCTGGTGATTCTTAGTCACACATGGAAGGAACGTTTGGAGTATCCATCAGAAATGTTCAATCAACATCAGGAGGCGGGCTTGTTCATAAACCTGGCGTGAGAGAGTGAGTTGCAGACACCCAAGTAATGTTCCTGGACTATGTTATGGGACATGGACAAATAGTCCCTGAGATGTAAAAACAAAGATTATTTTGTAGTTCCCATAACATTGATGAGGAGGGAACTACTATGATTCCTGGGATTGTGTGGTTTTTATTGGAGGTTCATACTGAATTTTAGCAGTGCAGTTGCTCCACTGACCGACTTCTTGAAGAAGTGTAGAAACTTTCAGTCAATTGACTAATGTTAAAAGGCATTTGACGGCCTGAAAGCTGTGTTAACCACTGCCCCAGTGCTAGCCACAGCTAAATTACTCAGAACTATTCAAGGTGGCTATCAATGTGAGGAACGTGGGTGTTGATGATGTACTCTTGCAAGAAGATAAACAGACTTATTGTGTATTTTTCCAGAAAATTGAATAACCATAAGCAGAAATATTCCATAATTGAGAAGGAGACCATGAGGTTAGAGTTGGCGTTGCAATATCTCAATACTTATATTGGCAGTAATGTGTCTGAAACAATTGTATATACTGAGCATAACCCCTTGAAGTTTTTGGGAAAATTTAAGGATAAAAATTTCAGACTGTTTAGATGGTGTTTATTATTGCAGCCATTCAATTTGAAACGTGGCAGCATGAGAGAATGTAATTGTTGATGTTGTTGTGACTTTGATGCAGGAAAAGAGAGAAGTTTGATGTTGAGAAATATCAGATTGAAATGGACTATAGTAGCGAATCCTTGCATGTTAGAGAAAATGTAAGGTATGTGCATTGTAGTGTATTAACAATGTAAGGCTGAAGGTTTTTAGAAATGAAGCCATTTTTGTATATTGATGGTTCAATTTTTAAAGGGAGAGGTGTGATTGTATTATGGCTTTAAGAGGTGTATTTTGTCCTGGTTTTTATTAGGAAGAAAGGTTGAGGCAGAGGTGCCAAGTTATTTCCCCAAATCCAATAAAATAAATAGCTTGTGAGGTCTTAGGTTCTTTTTAAATGCTGGAACAATAGAAGTAGCTCTAATGGGTGGGATCAAGCTCCCCAGAACCAGGATTTTTAGTTTTAGCTTTCAGCACTGCTGGGGTCTTGAAGCTGGATGTGGAAGTTCTTATTCCTCTCTGTATTACAGCTAAAAGGTTCTCTTCCTGCAGCTGGAATTGTATGTGAGACAATCTATTTTACTGAATTTGCCTTTATGAAGGGTGTGTTTATAGGATGTTACTATATTGGAACATATGGAGTCGTAGAGATATACAGCATGGAAACAGACCCTGCAGTCCGACCCGTCCATGCTGACCAGATATCCCAACCCAATCTAGTCCCACCCTGCCAGCACCTGACCCATATCCTTCCAAACCCTTCCCATTCATATACCCATCCAGATGCCTTTTAAATTTTGCAATCATACTAGCCTCCACCACTTCCTCTGGCAGCTCATTCCATAGGTATACCACCTTCTGAGTGAAGAAGCTGCCCCTTATATCTCTTTTATATCTTTCTCCTCTCACCCTAAACCCATGCCCTCTAGTTCTGGGCTCCCCTATCCCAGGGAATAGACTTTGTCTATTTATCCTATCCATGCCCGTCATGATTTTATAAACCTCCACAAGGTCACCCCTTAGCCTCCGCTCCAGGGAAAACACCCCAGAGCCTATTCAACCTCTCCCTACAGTTCAAATCCTCCAACCCGGGCAACATCCTTGTAAATCTTTTCTGAACTCTTTTCTAGGTTCACGCCATCCTTCCGAAAGGAAGGAGACCAGAATTGCACGCAATACTCCAAAAGTGGCCTAACCAATGTCCTGTACAGTTGCAACATGAGAAGTTAGTTAGTAGCAGTAAATATATTTATTATTTTGTTAAGCATGTTGATAGTGTTACAGTTAAGCCAATTTGTCATAAAGTTGCATACCACAGAAACAGACCTTTTGGTCCAACTTGTCATGCCAACTAGATATCCTAAATTAAGCTAGTTCCATTTGGCAGCATTTGGCTCATATCCCTCTAAATCCTTCCTATTCATGTACCCATCCAAATGCTTTTTAAATATAGTAATTGCACCAGCCTCCACCAGTTTCTCTGGCAGCTAATTCCATACATTCACCACTGTCTGTTTGAAAAGAGATGCCCCTTATTTCCCTTTTATATCATTGCCCTCTCAACTGAAGCATATGCCCTCTAGTTTTGGACTCCCCTACCCTGGGAAAAAGATCTTTGCCATTCACCGTTCTTTTGTTTTATTTTGCCTGTATTTTAACTGCAGTGTAAAAATAAAGTGTGTATTGCATAATGTTGAGTAGTTTGACCAATCAAATTGAGTCTGGAATGCAGTGCCTTACACTTCACTGTAAAATAAGAAAAAGTTAGGGTCTAGGCTATTAATATATTTTGAGGGGGCTTGATCTGGTCCATAACATATGAAGTAGCTGTATGTTCAATAACTGCATTTCAGAAAAAGGTAAATGACAAAGACTAGACATTAGTGACAGTGCATTGGTGTCTACTAGATGCATAATAAAGGTAATAAATGCTATCGTAGACAGAACTGGTACTTCAGATCATCGTCCTTGTTAAGACGTACCATCGTATTCTGTTCGTTAAATTGTTGCTTGGCACACAGTCTAGTCCAGAGAAGTGGCTACATACATACATATTTTGTTCATATCTAATTAGCAGGTTTTCTGCCACAATGCTGGCTCATAATTCACTAAGCGCCTTCTGGAGCCACAGGTAAATGTTGACGTCTGAGAGTGCTCTTGCAAAAAAAATTACAGGCATTGAACTTCTTTTTGAATAACTTTTAGTTTTAAGACACCTTCTCATATTTCATGAATGCCTTGCTAAGAACCACTGCAAACAAGGTATAAATGTATGAAGGGTTCGTTGAAAAGTATTCCAGTGCCTAATGGTCTACATTTTGCCTTTCCTTTTATGACAGTATTAGTTCTTGCAGTAGTTTATTTTGTTAGAATTGTCTTTTTGTAACATGTGGCCTTCTGTTGTCAAGGATTTAATGGGTTTGAGATCATATGAATAACTTTTAATAAATACGACACAGTGTTTGTTTTTCTAGTAGGGTAGGAAATAATTTAGTTAAATCAGACAAAAGTTTAAAAGCTACTGTGGCCAAATTACTGCTTAAGGGTACATTGCTCTTCAGATTTCGAAAGAGGCTAAAGATATGGTCATTGATTTAGGACATTATATCGAGTAGCATTAAATCCATACTGTCTTGATGCTGTATAAAGATAATAAATCTGGTCAGTCCAAGACCACATTTGAGTAACAGAGGGCCAGTTTGTCCTGTCAGCTACTGATTTGAGCCTGAAAGGTTACAGATTAGTTTAGTGATGTCAAGTGAACTGGCAAAGGCTTCTCTAATTTTGCTGGAAATGAGGAACCTGATGGTAAAGGGGAATCCTAATGAGTCCATCAAAGGCTTGATTTGTACCCAACAGACAAGGCAGCTGTGAATTGTATGAAAATATTGGAAATCAATAGCTTCTATGGAATTTCATTAAGCAGCAGTATCCACAATTGATAGGGCCTCATAATTTGATGGATTGTGCAAAGAAAATGATTAGCTAGGTAGAAAGAGTGATAGAATACACACAGAGGGACCTGAGATGTGTTGAAGTGAGGTAATTTGTACAAAATAAAAAAATATTGATTTTACTTATGTGCAAAAACTTGAAATTGGAGGGAGGGATAGTCTTGCAAGTCATTGCTTGATGTGTCCTTTTGATTTCCTAGCAGCCCCAGGGGAAGGAGCAGATGATGCTGATAGTGGGAACGAAAGCAGAAGTGGAAGTGAGGAAACCCACATCTGTGAGAAATGCTGTGCAGAATTCTTCAAGTGGTCTGACTTCATGGAGCATCAGAAGAATTGCACTAAGAATCCACTAGTCTTAATTGTAAACGACGAGGACGCAGCACGTTCAGAAGACTTTCCTGAGCCTTCTCCTGCCAGTAGCCCAAGTGATCAAGGAGAGAGTGAAGCTGCTGAGGAGAGTACTCATTTGGAAGGAAATGACAGCTCGGAGGTAAAGAGTGCAGAACAAGACGAGCCAATGGAGGTGGATGCTTCCACTGACAAGGGTTACCAGAATCAAGG
Source organism: Chiloscyllium punctatum (assembly GCF_047496795.1). Classification (NCBI taxonomy): domain Eukaryota; kingdom Metazoa; phylum Chordata; class Chondrichthyes; order Orectolobiformes; family Hemiscylliidae; genus Chiloscyllium; species Chiloscyllium punctatum. The sequence goes on along the minus strand of NC_092743.1, from coordinate 99,438,622 downwards.
GACCTCAAGTACTGCTACGTCGCTACCTCAGATTCCTGAATCATCTTCCATGACAAATTATAATATGCCAAACACTAATGTGACTTTAGAGACTTTACAAAGTACGAAAGTGGCGGTAGCACAATTTTCACAAGATACCAGATCTAACAGTCCTAGTTCAAATAGTGGAGTATCCACCATTGCAATCCCAATGATTCTAGAACAGTTGATGGCTCTGCAACAGCAGCAACTCCACCAGCTTCAACTGATTGAACAAATCCGAAACCAAGTAGCAATGATGAATCCACAAACTTTGCACCCTTTAAATCCATCAGCATCTTCCCAAGGTACATCTGTATCCGCTGCTAGTCAGCATGTTTCATTCACCAATCATTCTTCTAACCAGCTATCAGCTGTTATTTCAGCTTCGGGAACAGGACAGGCATCCAGTATCCACCCTTCTGCCTTTGATAGTTCACAGCAAATAGCACAGCCTGCCTCTGGAGCTAGCACTCCTGTTTTGCCCAGCAGTGTATCTCCCAGGTCAGAATCCACCATGCCTCCATCCACTACTGGAGTTTCATCTTCATTGACTCCAAGTTCTAGTTCAAATACAAGTAACACTTCCTCACAGTTACAGTATTCAACATCATCACTTGGCCATGGTAATCTTCTCAGCCCAGCTTCCAGCATGCCTAACCCACTGCTACCTCAGAACACATCAAGTAGTGTGATCTTCCAAAACCCACTGGTCAGCATTGCTGCAACTACTAATGCTCTAGATCCACTGGCTGCCCTTATGAAACATCGCAAAGGTAAACCACCCAATGTTTCTGTTTTTGATCCCAAAACAAGCTCAGAAGATCCATTTTTCAAGCATAAATGTAGGTTTTGTGCTAAGGTCTTTGGAAGTGACAGTGCATTACAGATTCACCTCCGTTCTCATACGGGAGAGAGACCATTTAAGTGTAATATTTGTGGAAATCGGTTTTCCACTAAAGGCAATCTCAAAGTTCACTTTCAGAGGCATAAAGAAAAATACCCTCACATCCAGATGAATCCATATCCAGTCCCTGAATACCTTGATAATGTCCCAACTAGCACAGGCATTCCTTATGGAATGTCCTTACCACCAGAAAAGCCAGTGACAACATGGTTGGACACCAAACCTGTGCTGTCAACATTACCAACTTCAGTTGGATTACAGTTGCCTCCAACTCTATCAAGTATTACCAGTCTGGCTGAGTCCCCGACTGTGACTCCTTTAAACAGATCACCTCAAAGACCATCTCCTCCATCAAGTGAATGTGCGTCTTTATCACCAAACATGAATAAGAATGATTCTACCATTCCAATAACTGCAGAATCTCCACAGTCAATTAATGGTGGCAATTTGGTTCCCATTGTGCAAGGTTTAAATGTACCTACTTCAAATTTCAAGCCAGCAGAGGGTTGCCCAAGTGGACAGTCAATTGCCTCTGTTTCTTGCTCTACCACATCCTCTACTGCTGCGGACAATGGAGTGAACAGCATTCCTACAACTCTCCCAAGCCCTCTGCTGCCCATAATATCTGGTCAGTTTAAGGCAAAGTTCCCATTTGGCGGCCTATTAGACTCTATGCAAACATCTGAGACCTCAAAATTGCAGCAGCTGGTGGAGAACATTGACAAAAAGATGACCGACCCCAACCAGTGCATTATCTGTCATCGCGTACTTAGTTGCCAGAGTGCTCTGAAGATGCATTACCGCACACACACAGGTGAGAGACCATTTAAGTGCAAAATCTGTGGGCGCGCTTTTACTACCAAGGGCAACTTAAAGACACACTTCGGAGTCCACCGCGCAAAGCCACCTCTTCGAGTACAACACTCTTGCCCCATTTGTCAGAAGAAATTTACAAATGCCGTTGTTTTACAGCAGCACATTCGCATGCATATGGGTGGACAGATTCCAAATACGCCTTTGCCAGAGGGCTTTTCAGATAGCATGGACACTGACCTAGCCTGTGATGAAGTGAATGCTGAACTAATGAGCAACTACCCTGATGATGAACTGATGGATGAAAATTCAATGGATGAGGAGGCGGAATTAAACATTACCACGTCTGAGTCTTCAAAGCAATTGTTATGTTATTCTGGTTCATCACCAAACTCTCCTCCTTCAGTGATTTCTAGCATCACAGCACTGGAAAATCAAATGAAGATAATAGACTGTGCCTTGAGCACACAACAGCATTCCAGCATTAAATCTGTTGAAAATGGATCAATGGAAAGTGATCGCTTAACTAATGACTCCTCCTCCGCTGTGGGTGACTTAGAAAGTCAGAGTGCAGGTAGCCCAGCAATGTCTGAGTGTTCTTCTTCAATGCAGGTATTGTCACCGGTACACAGTAATGCTGACAGTCAAAGATCGAAGTCCCCAGGATTTGGCAACCAAGAAGAGCCACATGAGACATCAGTGAAATCAGAAAAAGCAGACAGTCCATCAACTCATCGGGAGAATGGAGGTGCACTAGATCTGACAGCCAACAACCTGGGTCGGCCGATCATCAAAGAAGAGGCTTTTAGTATGCTGTTCCCCAACCAAGAATGTGGTAAGTTGAAAAGTACTGTTTGTAGTATCTGTGGCAAACCGTTTGCTTGTAAAAGTGCATTGGAAATTCACTACCGCAGCCATACTAAAGAGCGTCCATTTCTTTGCACAATCTGCAATCGTGGTTGCTCCACTATGGGTAATTTAAAACAGCACTTACTGACGCACAAGATGAAAGAACTTCCTTCTCAGTTATTTGAACCCAACTCCACTCTAGGTCCCACCCAAAGTACTCCTAGCCTGGTCACCAGCACCGCACCAACCGTGGTCAAAATGGAAGTCAATGGTCACAGCAAGCCGATCTCCCTAGGTGATGGTACGCAGGTTCCAGTTGGTATACAGGCTCCATCTGCACCACAGACAGCTATGAGTCCAGGTATGACACCCATTCTGGCACCGCCACCTCGTCGGACACCCAAGCAGCATAACTGTCCATCCTGTGGGAAGACCTTTTCTTCTGCAAGTGCTCTTCAGATCCATGAGCGCACACACACTGGTGAAAAGCCATTTGGCTGCACAATCTGTGGCAGAGCTTTTACAACAAAAGGGAATCTTAAGGTAAGATCATTTTAATGTATAAATTAGTGATAAGAACTTATAGGCTACAACTCTTTAAATCATGAACCTGTTAAAGTAATGATTTAGAGGTGCTGGTGTTGGACTGGAGTGTACAAAGTTACAAATCACACAACACCAGGTTATAGTCCAACAGGTTCATTTGGAAGCACTAGCTTTCGGAGTGCCGCTCCTTTATCAGTTGGTGGTCAATCACCTGATGAAGGAGCAGCGCTCTGAAAGCTCGTGTTTCCAAGTAAACCTGTTCGACTATAACCTAGTGTTGTGTGATTGTTAGCTCTGCTAAAGTAAACATGATTCAAAATGTTAGCAACAGCAAATGTAATGCTTTAATGATTAAAAAGATGGCCTAATCACATATTGCTTATGTCTGCATTGAGGTTTGATTTTATACAACGTGCTAATTAGGTCATATTTACAAGCAATGCACACACATACGCATTTATAATCCACTAACTATTACAAGTCAGGAAAACATTTGATAGATTGGAGAAATATTTAAAGTGATGAAGTGATAAAAAAAGATAAATGTAACTTAATAATGCATTATGTTAAAATAATATTTTAAAACTTAAAAAAGAGACTGTGACCTTGACGACTAAAAGACCTTATCATTTTACGTAATTCATTCTTATAACCCTACACATGGTACAACATCCCCCGTTTGATGCAATCAAGCCTATCTGCTTTTGTCATTTAATTTGTCACTGGAATATATCTGACCAGCATATACCTGTAGGAAATACCTCCCTTCAGAATCAGTAGGTGCAATGCAGTTGCCCCTTTAAAAAGGTCAGTTTAGATAAGTCATGAATTTTAGAAATTCATCATAACCACTGAAAGAATCTTGTCAGTAAGTAGCTGTTTAACCTAAATATTCTAAATTTTACACATTGCTGCAACAAAGCGAGAGATTTCCAGACAAGTGTATAAAGCAAATTACAGTCCTTGCAGTTCATTCATTTGCAGATAGGTACCATATGTACAAAATATGATAAATAAGGAATTCAGCTATATATATATATGCGTTGTTCAAGCATTAGAATGTTCAATAATGGTTATGTGCAAACTTAACTCAAAATCCAGAGCTACAAGATATCTGATAATATTACAATGATGTATATAGCTTTGGCTGAAGGCATATTAAATATATAATGTACAATTTGAGCTATGTAGTTAATAGATTGAACACAAAATGACTTTCATTCTGCACTTTAAACTGTCTTTGCTGATATCCTATATAATTACTGTAAAAATTATGATTATGGGCTTCAAGAACTGTTGATCTTAAAAAGCCATGTAATAATAAAATGGACAAAATTGATTTTCTTTTCCAACAAAACTTTAACTTCATTAAATTTATCATGTTGTTCCAGTGAATTAATACTAAATCTGTGAGGTTGAATCTGAAATTGTGCATGCTATTTAGGATTACATTTAACATTGCTTCCTGTCTCAGGTGCAAAAGTCAAAATTCAGCCTTCTGTTTTCTGAGTCCTTTATCTGAAACCACTATCTTTTGTGAAGTTAGTAGCTATAAGTTTACATGAGTTAAACCCTGAAAATCTTCTTAGTTTATTAAAGCTGTAAATTTCAACATGTTATTACATATAGAGCTTATGTACAAATTTTAAAGATTGATATTGAATTGGACTGCGAATATATAATTTCTAAGGGCACTATAATAGTTCAATTCAACCAGGCTCCTCCAGCAGGAATTTTCAAACTCATAGTCTATATTGTCAGAGGACAAGATCAGGATATGCATGGGAATACCGTCACATGCAAGTTCCCCTCCAAGCCACTCACCATGCTGACTTGGAACTATATCACTGTTCCTTCACTGTTGCTGTGTCAAAAACCTATATATGAGGACCACAGTGGTTGAAGAAGGCATCTCCTCAGCACCTTCTCAAGGGCATTTAGGCCTGGGCAACAAATGCTGGCCTAGCCCGCTTCCCCAGTTTATTCTTTTACCGTGGGCTGAATTTTAGACTCCTCCACCCCTCCAATGATTTGTGTATAGGTTTAAAGGGGACAGTAGAAGCATCAACAACCCAATGGGAAGCTCATATCATGCAGGAAACTGAATATCTTTCACTACGTAATTGGTGTGGGGTTGTGTGGTGGGGGAGGATCCTCCTTTGCATGACCCCAATGCCTAAGAGAGGCTTCACTAAAACCCACACAATGTCCTCTCCACCCCCAGCTCCAGATCACATTTTCATATTTCCTATTATATCTTATGCCCCCAACCTCTCAAACCCAACCTCCCACCTGACCCTCATCTCCCTTTCCAAGCCCTAAGACAGCCTGACCCCCAATTAAATAGTCAATAGCCAACTCTATCCACATTCCCTGTTGACTGACTGCAGAGAAGATCTCTCTTGGAGACTGCCTATAGTCCCAGCAGAGGCTACCAGGTGCTGGCAGCACTTGGGGCCACTTGACCATTAATTTACATTGCCACAGGCATTATTTCCTTGGACAGACTCCTCACCTTTCTATGAATGGAAAAGGGTCTTGACAACCTGGAGAATCTAAACCCATGGGTACATTCTGTGTTGGTCAATGTCAGATATGAATAAGTAAGCTGGAACAATGGAGGCGTCATCAACCCAATGGGAAGCTCATATCATGCAGGAAGCCGAATACCTTACTATCTGATTTTCCCTGCCCACTTCGGTTTGATTCATGATGATGAGTTATCCCGAAGCTCCTCTACAATTGGAACAACAGCTGGTACAGTACCATCCATTTGAACTACCTCTGAGATCAATTTCAATCCTGACCCCACCATACCTTTATCCCAACTGAGAACAAAGAGCATGGAGAGCCAATAGGGCTTCAAAATATGAATAATACAGAGGAAAATAAAAGCAGGATAATGTCATTTAGCCACTCAAGCTGGTCCACCATTCTAGATTACAGCTGATCATCTATCTCTCAGCTACATATTCTTGTGCTATCCCATTTCCCTTGATGTCATTAGAATCTAGAAATGTTATCATAGAGTCATCCAGCATGGAAACAAACTCTTCTGTCCAATTCATCTATTCTGCATTAATCTAGTCCCTTTTGCCATCATTTGGCCAATATCCCTCTAGACCCTTCCTATTCATATACCCATCCAGATGCTTTTGAAATGTTGTAATCGTACCTGTCTCCACCACTTACTCTGGCAACTCGTTCCATGCACGCACCACCATCTGCATGAAAAAGTTATCCCTCAGGTCATTTTAAAATCTTCCTCCCCCCCTATACTTATGTCCTCTAGTTTTAAACTCCCCCACCCTAGGAAAAGGACCTTGGCTATTCACCTCATCCATGCGGTGGCTCAGTGGTTATCACCACTGCCTCACAGCGCCAGGGGCCCGCGTTTGATTCCAGCCTCGGGCAACTGTCTGTGTGGAGTGTGCACATTCTCTCCGTGTCTGTGTGAGTTTTCATTGGGTGCTCCAGTTTCTTCCCACAGTCCAAAGATGTGCATGTTAGGTGAATTGACTATGCTAAATTGCCCATAGTGTTCAGGGATGATAGGTTAGGTGCATTAGTCAGGGTTAAATGTAGGGGATTTGATCTGGGTGTGTTACTCTTCGAAGGGTTGGTGTGAACTTGTTGGGCCGAAGGGCCTGCTTCCACACTGTAGGGATTCTGATTCTAAATACCTCTCATGATTTTATAAACTTCCGCAAGGTCACCCCTCAATCTCCGAAGCTCCAGGGAAACAAAACCCAGTCTATTCAGCTTCTCCCTATAACTCAAACCCTCCAGTCCTAGTAACATCCTTGTGAATCTTTTCTGAACTCTTTCAAGTTTAACAGCATCTTCTCTTTTGAACGGTGACCAGAATTGTATGCAGTATACTAAAAGTCGCTTCACCAATGTCCTGTGCAGTCACAAAATGATTTCCGAATTCCTATACTCAGTGTTCTGACCAAAGAAGACAAGCGTGACAAATGCCTTCTTCACCACCCTGTCTACCTGCAACTCCACCTTCAAGGAACAATGCACCTGCACCCTTAGCTCTCTTTGTTCAGCAACACTTCCCAGGGCCCTCCCTTTAAGTGTGTAAGTCCTGGCCCTGGTTTGTCTTACTGTGTTGAACATACTCATGGACTGAGTTTCCACAGACCGCTGGGGTAGAGAATTCCAAAAGTCCAAAACTCTGAGTGAAGAACTTTCTTTTAATGGCTTGTGACATTCTGATGCTCTGCCCTGGGGTTCTAGGACACCTTCCAACCCCTAAGCCCTCTCCCAGGAGAAGCATTGTTCTTATATCAAATTGTGTGCATTGTCCTCACATTAGATATTTTGGGTTCACAAGATTGGGCGCAATTGTGGGCATAACTGTGACACCGGTCACCAGATGGCAAATCCAAAGGATTAGGTGTGACATTAATTTTACACCCCACCCCATATTACTCTGTGACTTTGATGGAGATTAAAACTGGGCAGGTTTGAGACCATTGTCGATCCAAACTATCAATTTGCCAACTGGTAGGATAGGTTTAAAATTACCACCAATTTGGCTGAGTGAAAATTAGTATCTCATTTGATTGCATGGGTTTCTCAGCCCGCAAGTTAGGGTAAAATTGCCCCAGTTGATTACAGTTCTTGCAAAGCATTGCTTGCTAGTTTATTTGTAGTTGATGACATGCTTGTTTAAGGTCAAATAGGGGAGAAGGAGAAGACAGAAATCTGCAGCATAACTTATCATTATATTAATGCAACTTCCATGCTAATTCATCGTGTAAGGCCAGTAAATTCTGTTTTAGTTTTCAGATTTAATGTTTATGATTAACATTGAGATTTCTTTCCTCCAGAAATAACTTTGTATTGTTTTTCCTCAGTGGTTTGAGTCGGAAATTTGATTTTCTAATTAGTATTTGGTCCAAAATCATGACGCTTATTGATAACTGATGTTATCAGATGACAAAAAAATCATACAATATTGGAGATTGCAAAGAAATCAAATAGTTGATAGACACCTTTCTGAAGGGGTTAACTGAAATAGCAAGAAATTTCAAAAGGTGGAATGTACATTAGTTCATGTGCGCATTTTCTTTAACAAACTATAAGCATATTTGGAGGCTCACATTTGTTGAATGTTTAAATGGGTGATGGTGTGCAACATAGGACTAATTGTATGAGAGATTTCATTCAATCATAGGTGGATTTCATGGGCTACTCTCCCTGCTTTGAGCCTGAATGTATTGGAATGCCTGGGCAGTATTGCACATCAGGTAGGGAGAGAAGCAGTCAGGTTACATTACCACCTAATATCTTCCTTTAATCTCTGCATCCTGATGATACAATGCTTCAGCACTTTTAACACAAATTTTGGCAACAAAAACAAACCTAACTAAATAGAAATTGTTCCTGGGTGAAGTAACATGTAACTTTTTAAAACTTGTTCTTAAACTCAAGTGTTATACAACAGTAATGGTAATAATAAATTGTGTTTTTTTTTTCTTCCACTTTTCATGGTTGAGCCTGGAGAGTGTCCAGTATATTTATTTTAGGGAATATCACAGTCTTCATTTGACATTTGCACATGCTGTATCCAACAGGAGTCACTGAATAATACAGGGAGCCCTACGATTGATTTTCTCCTGTCCCTAGACTATCTTGCTTGAGATCAGTTTTTGGATCTTCACAGCTTGGCTGAAGTCAATTGCCATTTTTTAAAGAATGCTCCCATTCTAAATAGAATGCTTCCCTCCTCCACAAAACACCTCACTGTGGTCCAAAGCAGTTCCAAGACTTCCTGTTCTTATTGTTTGAGCTATAGAATCAGATTTGTCGGATATTAATTACAGCAAAGAATTCAATATTTCAGGACAAACAGAGTATGATCTGCTATACATGCACAGGTTCTTTTCACAGATCAGTTCAATTTAATAATTAGATCAGTGTTAATGTGTTGTATTGTGTACACGTCTATATCATTGTGAGTACCATAGAGTCTTAAAAGTTATGGATACCAACTCTAGTTGTAATGAATAAGTGAAAACTGACCTGTCAATTATTATTGCTCATTGTCAATCAAGTCAATGCAGATGACTGCAGTGGATGAAACATTCCTGGAGCATATGTTCCCAAGACCAGTGAGAGGTAGTGGCCATTTGAAAGAGGCGAAAAAAGCAGGCAGCTCAGGAGTCTACTTTCAAACAGGTATTCAGAATGGGAGATATTGGGAGTGATGATACTCTGAAGGAGTGCATCCCACTAAGGCTAGGAATACTACAATGAGTAACTCACCTCCTGACTTCCCAAAGTCTGTTCACTTTCTAGAAGGCACAAGTCAGGAGTGTGATGGAATACTCCCCACTTGTCTGGATGAGTGCAGCCCAACAACACTGAAGAAGGATTGTATTCTTTTGTGCCGTGCTCTAGCTGGAGTAGAAATAAGAAAGTAGGGAAGATCAATATATGGCTTGAAGCATGATGCAGGAGGGATGATTTTGGATTTTTGGAACATCAGGACCAGTTCTGATCTATTCACCTATTAAAAAGGATAGGATGCTCCTCAACGTGAATGACACTGATATAGTTGCAGGAAGGTTCATTAATGTGGTTAGGAAGAGTTTAAACTAAATTGTTATGAGTGATGCGCAGCCACTTAGAGAAATAAAAAAGAAGAAAACAATGCATGAGATGGACAGTACCAGAGAAAGCAGTGTGTGTTATATAGTAGGAGGGGTCTATGAAGGACACCAAAGAGTGCAAAGAGAGAATTATAGTGCATGTATCTAAATGCACAAAGCATGGTGAATAAAGTTAGGGTGCTAGAAGCACAAATAGTCTAGGAATATTCAGTCGTGATAACAATGGAAGTATGACTTAAAATAATGAGAACAGAGCACTTTATGCACAATGATATGAAGTGTTCAGAAGAGGTGAGAGAAGGGATAAAACAGGAAGTGGTAGTAATGATTAGGTAAATCACTGTAGTATTAGAAAGAGATATTTCCACAACAGCCCAAGGACAGAGTGCATTTGATTAGATCTAAGAAGCAAAAGAGCTAGGATCATGCTACTGAGAATACTCTATAGGCCTCCAATAGAAAAGTGAGAGAGTCAGAGGAGCAAATCCTCAGGGAAATCACAGAGAACCATAAAATCTATCAAGTGGTAGGACTTTAAATACTTGCAATATCAATTAGAATGATACTTTATGTACAGGCTAGGTACATTCCAAAAAGAGCAAAAGGTGAGGGAGCCAAAATGGGAAGTCATGGATGATGAGAAAGAGATAATGATGAAATTTTTAAAAAGGAGGATTTATGTGCATTTCTTATGTGAAAACTGTATAAAATATAATAGGTTGAGCAGAGATACTAAAGAAAAAATTAGCAAACAGAGTGTATGAGAAAAAAATGGCAATCAACATAAAAGGAAGTCCAAAAATATTTTACCAGAGTGTAAATAGTAAGACGGTAGCAAGAAATGGAGAGTATCCTATTGGGAACAAAGAAGGTTATATATGCTTAGAGACATGAGGCAGGGCTAGTACCCGATGGGTTTTCAGTATTACTAAGGAAGAGAAATCTGAAAATGTATCAGTAGAACCAGGGCTAGTGGAAGCAGTAGAGCGTGTGGAAGTTAAAAAGGAGGAGGTACTGGAAAAACTGGCAATACACAAGGTTGTTTAGTCACCTGGTCTAGATAGTTTGCATCCCACTGCTAAAGGAAGTATGACTTTTCTTTTGATTCATTCACAGCATGTGAGCATTGCTGGCTGGGCCAGCATTTACTCCTTGTCACTAATTGGTAAGAGTCAACCACATTGCTGTGGGTCTGGAGTCACATGTCAGCCAGACCAGGTTAGGGTGGCAGCTTCATTCCCGAAAGGACATTAGTGAACCAGATGGGATTTCCCTGAAATCAACAATGATTTCAAGGTCACCATTAGGCTCTTAATTCCAGACTTTGTGTTTATTGAATCCAAATTGCACCAACTGCCATGGCAGGATTTGAACACAGGTTCCCAGAATGTTGCCTGGGTCTCTGAACTAATAGCCTAGTGATAGTCCCACTAGGCCATCATCTTCCCTTAAAGTGTAATAACAGTGGGCTTTGCTTAATTTTTCAAGAATCCCTATATATGGAGGAAGTGCCAAAGTATTGGAAAGAGGCAAATGTGGCATTCTTATTCAACAAAGGACCTAGAACAATTCTGACAACTATAGGCCAATTAGACATCTGTGCGAGGTAACAATTTGGAATTCTTAATCAAGAAAAACAAAAATCAGTAGGCATTTGGACCAGTTTGAGTTAGTTAAGCAATGCTTGTGAAAGGCAAATCATGCTTGACTAATCTAATTGCTTTTTTCATTGAGTAACAGAGAAAGTTGATGAAGAAAGTGCAATGGATGTTGTCTATGTAGATTTTACAAAAGCATTTGCCAAGGTACCACTTAAAAGGCTGGTTAACCAAATTGAGGTGTACAGATTAGGAAGGCAAGTATACGTTTGGGATTAAACAAAACTTAAATTCAGAAAGCATGTGTCATGGTGCATGATTGTTTTTTCAGTCTGTGAGATGATAGATAGTAGTGTTTCCCAAGAGTCAGTGACCAGTTAATTTTACAGTGACTTGGCTCTTGGATTAGAAAGTAGAAATTCAAAACTTGGTAATGATACAAACTTGGAGGAATGGCAAACAGTGAGTTGTAGGGAGGGTGGTAAGACTTGCCTACAACAGATCAAAGGGCAAAATCTTCCACTGTCAAGTTGTCAGGAAAGGTGATGGAATCATAGAATCCCTACAGTGTGGAAACAGGCCATTTGGCTCAACAAGTCCACATGAAACCTCCTGAGAGCATCCTACCCAAACCCATCCCCCTACCCTATGCCCTGTAACCCTGCATTTCCCATGGCTAATGCATGTAATCTACACATCTACACTATGGGCAATTTAGTATAGTCAATCCACCTAACATGCACATCTTTGGACTATGGGTGGAAGCTAGAGCACCCGATGAAACACATGCATACATGGGGAGAACATGCAAACTCCACACAGACAGTTGTCCAAGGTTGGAATCGAACCTGGGTCCCTGGCACTGCGAGGGAGCAGTGAACCACTGCACTACCATGCCACCAAGAAGGAGAAGATAATCAGACAGATGAGCGCTGAGGAGATACAAAACACCTTCCTGCCACCACAGGAATTAACTGAGTGGAAGGTCTTCACACCCTGCTATCAGTTGAGACCCTTGAGTGATCAATTAAGGAATTGTTCATGCCAGCACTGTGATTAACTCTGTTCTTTACATGGAAGAATATCACTGCCTTCAAGAAGCAAATGGAGTGGCTTGCCTACCTGGTTTAGTGGGGGAGGATGGGGGTGGGTGGATTATCTGATCTAAACTGTGGGTGATGGTGAACAGGATGTGGGGCAGGGAAGTGGCTACTGAAAGTTACACCAGCCCTTACGTCTGACCTTCTAACCCTTAGCCTTTCTCCGTGAGTCTTTGATCTCCCTGAACTGGGTCTACTGCTCATGGACCTCCCTAAAATCATACAATCTCTACAGTGTGGAAGCAGGCCATTCAGCCCATCGAATCCACACCAGCCCTCCGAAGAGCATCCCCACTACCCTATCCCTATAACCCTGCATTTCCCATGGCTAATCCACTTTACATGCACATCTCCAGATATTATGGGCAATTTAGTATGGCCAATCCACCTAACATGCACACGTATAGACTGTGGGAGGAAACTGTAGCAGCCAAAGGAAACACGTGTAAATGAGGAGAATGTGCAAACTCCACACAGACTGTCAGCCAAGGGTGGAATCAGACTGGGGACTCTGGTGCTGTGAAGCAGCAGTGCTAATCACTGAGCCATGATGTTGCTGTGCTACCAATAACCTTGGCCTCTGAAGTGGTGCTGCATTGCATAGTGGCTGCTGGCCTCAGATTGACACTCAGCTTTAGTTGGGGCAGGATACCTATGTCCCTGGAAGTGATCTGGCAGATCCCTGATGGGCACAAGATCCAATGTACTTTCCTATTTGCAGTGGAGGCACATGGCATCCTACCCATCTTTACACCCACCACTACATTTAGAAGAGAAAGCATTTAAATAGACATCAATAATGGACAGAAACGTGATAGGTTGACTTTAATGCAGAAAAGTTTGAAAGGATGCATTTTGGTGGAAAGAATGAGAGAAGCAACATGGATTTAATGCTATAATCCTAAAAGATATGCAGGAACATGGGGACCTAGGGGTGTGTGTTCATTGGTGAATGAAGATGGCAGGACATATTGAGAGTGGTTATTAAAGCATTTAGGCTTCATAAATAGAGGCATTAAGTTCAAAAGCAGAGAAGCTTTGTTGAACTTATCTAAAGCTCTGGTTCGGCCCCAGCTAGAGCATTTTGTCCAATTGTGGTCACCACACCTTAGGAATGATGTGAAAGTCTTTGAGAAGGTGCAGAAGAGATTTAACAGCTTTCTTTCATGGAGGGGAGGATTTTAATAACAAGATTAGGTTGGAAAGGCTGGTTTTACTTTCCTTGGGAGCAAAGACAGATGTTACAAAGCGATAACAGGCTTTGATAAAGTAGACAGGAAAAAAAATCTTTGAATTACCTGAAGTACGAGGACTAAAAGACATTGATTTAAGAAATAACGCCAAGAGATACAGGGAAGATGAGGAAGAACTTTTGTATGCAGCAAGTGGTGATGGCTTTCCCAAGAGGGAGGTGAACATAAAACAATCGGTGGTTTTGAAAGGAAATTGGACGAGCATTGTCAGAAAGTAAACTTGCAAAGCTGCAGAGACTGAGCAGGATGTTGGACTGACTTCATTGATTTCCACAGCCAGAATGAACTCAATGGGCCAATTACCTCCTTTTGTACTGTCAATGTCTCAGTGACCCTGCATTTCATACTTTGAGCAACAAGGACATTTCTACTAGCTTTGGATAAATGCTTGTAAAAGTACTTTTAGTATCATGAAAGTGGATGTTCCAGTGCCCTGGATTACTGTCTTTTCAATTGGTATTATCAGAAAATGACTGAATCATTTCTTTCAGTGTTGTTTATGCGAACTTATTTAGCACCTAATGGCAGCTGCATCTACCGAACAAGCAGTCATGACACCAATTACATTGATTGCCAAATGTCTTTTAAAGGCTTCTGCCACCATAATTTTAGTTGGAGGTCCCTTCTGCAAAGAAAAACAGGATTTCCTCTGAAGTTGCAAAGTCCCTGAGGAAATGTTTCACTTTGTGTCTCATCACTTTGAGACATCTCTAAACAATAAGATAAGACACATTGTACAGGAAAATCATTTTTTAAACTAGCCAACTATTAGATATATTTTGAAATTAGCAAAAATTCTCCGAAATTGAGGATGCCCCTTTATTTTGACTCATTGATTTGCATCTCCATTATCAATATCACTGTTAACTTAGCAGGATATTTGCCAAGTAGCATTGTAAGAATTATTTATTTCCAACCCAACATCCTTCCCAATTTAAAAAGAAAATTTCCAAATGCAATTCTAGTTGTATAAATCCTGACAAAAGTTTGCTTGTAGCTTTAAGCAAACTGAGAAAAAAAGACATCCTGAGACAATTGTCCTAACATGTTTCTCTTGCGTGAGTTTAGATGACAGTGATAGTTACTTTATTAACATAGTATCTTGATAACAAACCTTCAGTTACCAAAGAAATACAGTGATTGACAAAAAAAGAGGAAGTCTTGTTTAAATCAAAACTTGCAAATATGCTAAATGGACTCAGACATCATCTTATTTCAGGAATATTGGCATTTTCTCAGATAAAATGTATTTTTCTCTGAACTAGTCTTGAATCCCACTTCAGTTCATGCGCTGAAATGTTTCATATGCAAAGCAAGTTTAATATTCAGATGATTGAGCAGCAAAACTAAACTGATAAGTGCATTCTGACCTGCAAATTTCTTGCAAACCCTATTGCAACAGTTCAACTCTGAGTGACTATTGACAGTGTTCTTTTGTCACAACAATTATACTTGTGGCCCTAAAGCATAACCACTTAAGTGCAAGTGCACTGGAGAAACAAAAGTAACTTATTGTGCATTTTATCAAAGAATACTGTCATGAGAAAATGAAAAGGTAAGTGTTGGGAGACCATTTTCCCTCAGATTCTAAGCTGATTAAAAGATGGACCAGAGATCACAAAGTGCTGAAAATTTGAGTCACTGCATGTTGAATATGCTGCTTCAAAAAAAACAGCTTATACTTTTAACATGGTAAAACATCTCAAGCTAGTTCACAGGATCATTATTAAACATCATTTGATACAAAGCCACACAAAGCAATGTCAGCACAGGTGACCAAAAACTTGGTTGAAGAGGTAGGTTTCAAAGGAGGAGAAAGAGGTAAAGAGCTTTGGGGAGGGCATTGCAGAGCTTGAGGCCAGGGCAGCTGATAGCATGACTGCCAGTCATGAAGAGCTAGAAACTGAGGATGCGCAAGAAGCCAGAATTAAGGAGTGCAGAAATACTGGTAGTTTGTCAGGCTAGTGCTTACGGAAATGGGGTGTAGTAGAATTAGAAAACAAGGCTGAGAATTTAAAACATTTCATGCCAATCTGTGGTAAATTAGCAACATTTGACCCCAATTATTTAGCCATGAGCACTACCATGAGATGTTTGGTTCTATAAAATTAAATATAGTCTATTCCTCATTAGCTATATGAGTCCCCTAATGCTTGATTTTACACTTACCTCCTGTATTTTATTGGTTTCTCTTTCAGTCCACAAAATGGTAGCCCAAATGCTCCGAAAATCCATCTTTGACTCCTCTTCCTCATTGATTTTACAGACAAGTCATGAAAGTGAGCAAACAGTTGGCTGTCATCATTGATTTTTTTTCCTTAATTCTTATTTAAGTTTGGAAATGCAAATCAAGAAACTTCAATAAAGATTTAACAATTGACATAGCCTGAGTTATATTCGTTTGCCAAGCCTAATATCCACTGCATAGCTTTTTACTAGATTCCTTTGTAGACTTGGGGTCAACTTCCAAACATAGGCACTGATGATACATGCTGCTACCACTGGTGTACTACTCCCAAATGCTCCAACTTTGCTGTGTTGTCACATAACATTCGACATTCAATACTGGAAGGACCCCAACTACATCAGGCTAAGTGTTAGAGCTACTGAAGTAATTATTTTCAGTCTCCACCACAAAATAGGTATCTCTCTGACCAAGCTTATGATCCCTTCCCTTGACATTTCCTTCTTTGATTTTTCCCCTTTTTTTTCCTTATTGGCTTCTGTAAAGCACTCTGGAATGCTTTGCAGAGTCAAAAGTCAAAGATTTTTAGTTGCTGTTGTTGAACTATCCAATAATCCAAATGAAACAGCATAAATAGTGAGGGAATGTAAAAATATCGTGTTAAAATATTTGAATGTTCAGATCATTTAACTTACAACGCTGTGATTAAGAGTCATAAAGTGCAATCATATTTTAAATATTCAGTTTGAAAACCTGATTATGAATGTTATGAATATTAGATGCAATTATAACCACAGCAAAATTGAATTTGTGAATTTATGTAAAAAAATGGAAAATTGGAAATAAATTAAATAGAAAATGCTGGAAATGCCTGCCGGGTTGTTAAACTTTTAAAAGAAACAAACAACATTTTGACAAAGTCCACGCATCCAAAATGCTAATCTATCTTTCTGTTTCAGATGCTGATTGGTGCTTCTATGCATTTCCAGCATTTTATGCTTCTATTTCAGACTTGCATTTCGCAAACTTCACTGTTTCAAGATTTCCCTGCAGAATGAAACCCTTAAAAGAAAATCTGTGCAGATGTTTGTAATAGTGGGTAATTTAAGAAATGTATTGCATATAACAAACTGTATTGTGTTTGAAATTATATTCCTTTTAACAGTGGATTTTCTTTTGTTACTGTTTTGTGTTTTTTGTTAGGTTCACATGGGAACCCATATGTGGAATAATGCTCCAGCAAGACGAGGGCGTCGTCTGTCAGTGGAGAACCCAATGGCTTTACTTGGTGGTGATGCTATGAAGTTCTCAGAGATCTTTCAAAAGGATTTGGCAGCTCGGGCAATGAATGTTGATGCAACATTCTGGAACCAATACGCTGCTGCTATTACGAATGGTCTAGCTTTGAAAAATAACGAGATTTCTGTTATACAGAATGGAGGCATTCCTCAGCTTCCTGTTAGCTTGGGCAGCAGTGGTATCCCTGCTTTAACTAATGTGACCAGCGGAATGGACAGGGTTCGCACAGGCAGCAGTCCACCTGTAGCTGGGCTGGAGAAACCAAGCACAGAAGGAGGAGCAAATCGGCCATTCGCTAGATTTATTGAAGATAACAAAGAAATTGGCATTAACTAAAACATGGCACTCTTAAATATAATTAACATATGGACCATTTTACCGTTGGAATCTTGTACTATATTATGTACAGTTTTTGGAGCATACCTTCAATAGTTGTTAAGATACAATTTCAACTCCAAATACTCAGTTGTTGGTGTTTTCTTGCTCCTTTACTCATACCCAGAATCATGAAAGTTCCAAATTCTGGTTATGGTTTGAGTTGTCTTGCAAGATTTGCATGGTACTACTTGTTTCAATAGTAAAATTTTACAGAAAAGTACTTCAAAACTAAAAAGAAAATTGTACATTCATAAAATTAATAGACCCTTGATTACCGTGAACAGATGAACTGTTTGATGGATTGGAAACTGGGTGGGGCCATAGCTCTAATTTAGTTCCTTGATAACGATACTGTGAGTGGAATCGCTAAGGGCCTGGAAACCATAAACTGGTTGGAGTATGGCTGGACAAGTGTGCTAATTGTCTTCACATGAAGTAGAAACTTGAAATTATAATTTTGTTTTCCTTTTTAAGATGTCCTACTCTTTAAAAAGAGAAAAAGGTGATTTTTTTTGTGTCCCTGGAGATGTGTACTTTTAAAAAGAAATGTGCTTGTCTGTACTACTTATACTGTCAAAATTATGCGGGTCAGAAATAGTGTCCAACCCCACCCTCAATTTTGGTATTGGCAGAAATATATGCAATATATATATAATATATATTTTATATATATATCTGCATGTTTTTAAATTATAGCCAGATACGTAATGATATTTGAAAGTATCTTCTCTCACCTATTGGAAAAAACAAAACTTGGGGACTTGTCAAGTTTTCTTTCTTTTTCCGAATTGCAAATGAATGCCATTGTGACTTTTTGGTTGAAAATTTTAAACTGTTTTAAAGAAGCTGCTATTTCGCCCTTTTAGGTCAGATATGTACTTCCAATGAGAGAGGGTAGGATTATGTTTGAAAAAGTGAAATCCTCCATTAAACAACCTTTAAAAAATTTAGACTGGGATTGAATCTAAATGTAATCACTTCCAATTTCACTTATGTAGAGAGAGCACACCCTATTTGTTATTTAAACTGTCAGAAATCAAATGTATACTGAAGTACATTTTAAAATTTAATCATGGAATATAGTATCTCAGTCCTCCCAACAAAGTTTAGTCTGTTTTATTTTAACACTTTTGTGCTAAAATGTTATTTTCATAGATCCATTGCAAAAAAATGTGATGGTTCTTCCTGACCTATGCTGGCTGCTTCCATTTTAAAATTATTAATATATTTAATTGATCAACTGGTACACATTTGTTGCTGGTCCAACCCAGTACTTAATATGTTATTAAATGACATGTGTTTTGACAGGTGGTAACAAGAGTCTATTTAGGACATTCTTGATGCCATGGAACTGCATATAGTTTTAAAACACGTATTTGCATCACATGATGTGTTTTTATTTTAAGATAAAAGCATCCACAATTGGACGACAACTGTTTTCAGCCCAATTAGTACTTTTAAAAAAAACTTTCTCTTCTACTGCAGCATAGATGTTAAATTAATTATTTCACACTGCTTAGTATCTACATTAAAATGGCACACACAGGAATGTATGCGAATGTGTTAATGGGTGTGTTAAAACTGTACAAAAGGAACTGAATCCACCAGAGTCCTGTATTTTTGAGTTGGTTAAAAATTGTTAACAGAACATTTTATTTTTCCCTTAAAGTAGGTGACAACATGACAACCTTTATTATTATTTTCTCCAATTAAAGTCCGCCTTTAAACGTTAAGATCGTGGAAAACATACCTTGGCAATTCTTGTTTTTTAATCCTGCTTGCTTTGTGTTTGGTGCAGTAGAATGTCAAATTATGAGGCACAAAGGGATGGTCTTTTTTTTAATCCACATGCCAGTAGATTCTGGTTTTGCTCCATTTTTTAGTGACCATAGACAGGGGCATTTGTACACTGGAGCACAAGATTTTCTGCCCCCTTGCTCTGCAGAGTCACTAACATTTTGCACACTTCATGGAGCCTTCGCCTTTTGTGTTGACAGCAGAATACGTTTGGGACAAGAAGGAAGCAAGGAGCTCTTAAGGAAACAATAATTACTTTGCATGTCATAATTAACTCCAAGTTAGAATAGTGAGTTTTCCATCAATTCATTAAGTTTTCTGATTCAGATTTACTTGAGCTGGAACTAATGATATTACTCAGTGTTATCAAGTGCAAAAGCATAGCTGGAGCAGATGCTGTGACATCCTGTGTAATTGAGGTGTTGAGATATCCACTTCTTTTGCATCTGTTCCCCTCAGATTCTGTTCGTAATTACTTTGACGTACTGCTCAGTAACTAGAAGCAACCACTATATTGCTGTGCCCAATCTTCATGGAGTCAGCAATGAGCATGTGGCCGGTGACTGGAGAAATGTCAAGTTGTGAGGAAAAAAATCTGGATAATGTTCTCAACTCATGGAACTGAGCACAAGTTTGGTTATGTAACAATTATTTATTCTGATCGAGAGCAAGTTATTCCAAAACATGATCATAATACTGCCCCTGCACTAGTAGTAATACTTCTGTGAGTTTTTATTTTATGTAGGACAGTAAATGAAATGAAATGAGGACCTAGAAACAAAGTGAAGCCATACAAACCTAATATTGTGTCCCTAAAAGTTCTGTTGACACTGTTGAACCCCTTGAATGTCAGATCTTTGTGCCAGTTGATCATTAAGAGGGTAAATTCCACCGGCAACAAATTTAACTGAATACAGCAGCATGAACAGAAAGTGGGAAATCCAATTTTGCACTCATAATGATGTTTTTCACTAAAATTATTGACTGGAGGAATTTCACATCAAACTAATTTGTATAATTTGAAATCAGTAATGGAGCTGGGATATGTAAAGTACCTTGCACCTTATGCTATGACTGAGATGAGTACCTATGAAAGAGTTTTGTGCAAATCTTTTTTGACCTTTTTAAACACAGCAGATTTAGAACTGAACAACAAATTTCCATAGACTAAAGACAAGTATTAAATGTAAAATAAGAAAACATATGTTATGAATTTGATAAAAGTGTTGTAAACTTTCATTAATGTTTAAAATGCTGGAAAATCCATTCAGACTGGCTAATTGTCTTCTTGGAATGCTTTGGGTATCAAGCACAACTGTCCATTATGGTAAAAGAGTGACACAACTGGTGATCATTAATTAATGGTGCACCATATTAAGAAGTGTGACAATGTTTTAATCTACATTATTATTAAGTAAGCTAGTAAATTGGGATGGGTGGAGCTTAATCAAAACTTGAACTAACAGTAACCGTTTCGTGTACAGTACTACCTCATTTTTTTTGCATTGAAAGCACGGTGGACGGTGGTGTACAAACTTCCATTTGTATGAAATTGTTTTTGAAGAGATATTGCAATAAGGATTGGGCAAAAGACACGGTAATCACACAGTGGAGTTGCATGGCGGGTATTTTGAATGGACTGATAGTGGGACAATCTGCTCATTGCGAAAGAATTTAGGTTTCTCTTAAAGAACATTAAAAAGTATCACTTTACTGGTTGTTTCTGCCATCTTGTCATGACCAACCAACATGAAGAGACATGACTGATCCTGGAAGAGCTGTTTATACCCCCACTAAAACTATTGTATTTACCGCAAGGGGAGTTGTTCCTACAATGAGAACAATGCATCAATCCTGTGTTACTTCCACCTTTTAAGCACTAAGTGTGGGAATTTGGCAACCTTTCAAGAGCATAAATAAAATGAAACAAAACAAGTTGTAAGGTGGCTTAACGTTGCTGTATTTTCAGCATTTGAATGTTTTATTTATGTGTCATTTTTTGGTGTGAATTTTTGTTACCCAAATGTTAGCATTTGGTACCATGTAGTGTTCTGTCCATACGGATCTGTAACTTAAGACTTCTAAAGCAATGTAAATAGGGCAGTAGGTAGACTGAACCCTTTTGTATTCAGGTGCTGGTTGTTCCTCTCTACATGGTGAAGAGAGACACTATTTTTATACTGCGATACCATGTAGGGCTGGGGAACCAACCTGAACCAGTTGGGAATTGTTACCTATATCCAATATTTTTATTAAACCTTGTTGGCTTGACACATCTACTGATTGAAATGGATGTCTTAGTCTAGGTTACTATTTTGTCATATGGAATAAATAAAAAAAATGCAGGATATGATTTGCAAGGTAAAAGTGTTTTTTTCTTTCCCGGCCTGTCAATTATCAAAACCAGAATAGTGGCATAGAAGTTTGTGGTTTATGATAATGTCCTTCTAAAGAACTTGTTAATGAGAATATTTAACCCTGCAGTATCCTTTTTTGAACAGAACTTGATGTAAGTGTTATCTAATTTAAAATAAACTATTAAATGTGAATTATTAAATGACCTGCTGGGGATTAAAATGGGAGAATCTCTTTTTGGTTAATTTCATAATTTGTGAACCAGAGCATTACTTTGAAATTAGAGATGCTGTATCATATTAAATATGTGTTTATTAAGCAATAACTTTTTAAAATCAATTTCCAGTGAGCCGCCTTTGTCAGTGGTAACATTTTAGTGAAGACTCAAACCATAAGATCCATTTCCTGCAAGTTCACTGTGATACCATGTTAAATGCATGTATTGTTGCATTTTGACAGACCTTATAGGTTGACCTTCACTATCATACTGAATGGTGACAAATAGTGTTTAGAAATTGAAAGATTGTAACCTAAATTCCCCATTGCTACAAAGCTGCAAAATTTCACACAAAAGTATTGCTTAACTTTAAAATTGTGTTGTAAATTGCAGTAAAGAACCAAATATAGAGGAGGAGAACAGACACATCTTTTATCATGATTTGTTGACACCAATTTTAAAACATTTAAACTATAAACATTAAAAATGCTTTGGGTATTTTATACACGAGGCTTAGCATTTGCATGATATGCCAACTTATATTAGATTCTAAATGGTAAAATAAAGTGTGCTTTTCATTCAGACAGAACTAAAGAAAGCTCTTGAGTGATAATAACAGCTTCTTGGATATTGGCAAGATGTGGAATATGAAAAACACTGGAACATAGTTTCCCTTTATTTCATTTTCTAGACCAATAAGATGAAGGGCTGAGTGAACAATGCAGAACTTGTGTTATGCCCAAAGGCAAAACGGCCTGTTGTAATTTCAACACTGGAGATGGATTGAATAACTCATAACTGAAATTGAAGTCAAATTTAGTCAGTGTCAGCTGTGAAAATATTAATTACATATTAGTGCTGCTGTGGAATACGCTAACATATGTCCCAGATTTAAAATACAACATCTACTTTGAAGCAATAACACAGGATCCAGTGCAGCAACTCTTCCATTCACACAGTCTCTAAGTAACTAAGGAAGCAAGTAACCTAAGAACACTTTAGATGAAAAAAAATACAAGGTTGAAAATTGCAAGCATTTGAAAAATACATTAATATAATGTTAATAAATGCATTTGTTTTTCTTGGTTGCCAGGCAAAGGATTTTTTTGAATGTATTCAACTATAATATCTAGATGAAGTGCTTCAATGTAACTTCACTCGGAACACTTAGATGAAGAAGGGTAGTCTTACATATGCAAAGAACATTAACAAGTCTCCACCATTCTTTGGTGTACTGTTTTCCAGTATCTGCATACACAATGCAGAGCCAGCAATGCCGGGTTGTATACAGGCCTGATTTTAACACTGAATATGAAAGGATTTTGAATTAGTCAAAATAATTTGACCATAGGGTCAAATCCACCAAGCTCTGTTCATTCTTCATCCACAAATATGCAAAATGTCAATTTTGTTGTGTGAGCAAAGAATCAATAGGTCATTTATTTGTTAATAGTGCAAAATAAATTACATCCTCAAAGTGACGCCATGGTGTTTGCCAAAATGCAATGTACCATTTGGTTGCCAACTTTATTCCTCAGTTATAGTCCTCCTTTTCAATCATGAAGATGTATAAACTACATCACGCCAAAAGTATGCAGTAAATAATGTCCATACAAAACTGAATCATTTCACAGATTTAGAATGATATCTCACATTACCATGATGACATTTTCATCTAGTTTTCAGATGGACATGTCAACTCCAATCATGAGCCAAAAACTTAGTTGATTGAAAACTAAATGCTATACAGTGCAAATTCTTAACAAAGATTAAAATTGCCTTCAAACAAGATCAAACAGCACATTTAAATGGCATCATTATATATGTGTGAAATGTATATCTGTTCAAAATAAAGCGAACAAATAGAAGTTGAATTATTTAAAGTTTTAAATTTTACATCAAACTAAAGAATCATTAATTTCAAATCCAATGCCAAAAAATGTATAAATTTCACATGGAAATGTTCATAAATCCAAGGCAACAATTAAAATATTTCAGTATTGGTGTACAGTATTGCAGCCTAGGGCAGTGGTTCCTCTATAAAATTATAATGTGTCTTTTTAAAATATTTTGAAGGGACAAGTGTCATGTGGTGCATATGTCATGGCTCAGTCATACTTGCATATCAAGAAAGCGATCAAATTATATAGAATTGATGAAAGCCTGATTTGTCAGCACAGTTATAAGTAGATTGTTTTAAAAATCACATGGAATTACTCATTTATTAAAGTACAATTCAGAAAAATGAATTCCCGATGCCAAAATCAAACACATTACGATATATTCAGCATATTGTTTTTGAATATTGGGAATAGGAAACAAATTATGGCAAATCCTATTTGGATAAATAATATATGACGTTTAAAGTTTTTGATAGGAGATAAAATAATTCATGTTGAAATATTAAGTTAGAATAAACAAGAGAAAGAATGTCTTGTTTTGCATTGCAGAGCATTTTACAAACATTGAAATACTTTTGAAGTATAGTTACTGTTACTGTTTTAGCAAACAGCAGCCAATGTGTGGGCAGCAACTTCCTCGAGAATGGCAATAATGAGCAGATATCTATTTTAGTGATTTTAATTGAGGTATAGACGTTGCCAGCTCAACATGGATAATCCTCCTGTTCTTCAAATTAATTCCATGGGATAAAACAGAAGGATTTTTTCTAAGTGGTAACCATGTCACAATGCCAACCAACCAGCTTTATCCGACATACAATAGGAAATGCAAAACAAAACCGTAAGCACACGAAGAAATGCCCAAGTAGGTGAGGATAAATTAGAGTTTATTTGTCAGCTCTGGGGCCTGCAGTCAAAATCCGAAAATGAGAGCCAGAAAACACTTGAGAGAGTTTTCTCCGTTACGAACATCATCAAGTTTTTTCCCAAATCTTTCCTCACAGCAAACCACGAGTGCAACTGAATGAACCGCAGCTTTGCATTTTATTCTTCCACATAATCTCTGAAGTTTGGTCAGTGAAAAATGTTTTGAGCCAATACAGTGTAGGTAGTCCTGCTAGAAACGAAAACGAGACTGAAAACTCTATCTTGTGGAAGTTCACATCAACTGTTCAGATTGAACTCTTGTTCAAATCACCTGAGAACAAGCAGACGACAGTGGGAACTCAGTGAGGCGTGAAATGACCAGGGCATTTCGCTGCAAATGCAGATCGACATATATTCTAATCTGATGTTATACTTTCGCATTAAATTGTAATTTTTACCAATCCCACCCCCAATCCCGCCGTTTTGTTATTCACGCATGAACGTGCATTTAGTTAATCAAATCAACCTGTCCTTTTTCTAATACGTTTTATGTGAAAGTGGAATACTGATCTTCAAGGTATGTGGTGTAAAATTATTATGCTATACGATAATACTGTTAATCTACTGATCATGAAATTGTTCGAGTTAAAACTCTATAATTGCCCCGTTATCGGATATACAGTCTTATTCCCGCATCTAGATTTTGTCTTGCAAATTGACTACTTAGAGATTTGAGTGAGTAGATTTGTAAGCTTGATGGATACTAGTATTGAAATCAGAGCCATTTGACGACATTGCAGATCGATTTTCCATGTAATATTTATATTTTAAACATCCTAGTTGCAGAGGTCAGATAAACGGATGCTCCCGAAACAAATTCCAGATTCTGTTATCTGCACCGTTACGAAAAGCTGGTCGCATTCAGGAAGAAACGGTAGCTACCTCATACGACAGCGAAAGGTAGTGAAGAACACTTCTCACTTCAACATTCCTCACCAAAGTTGCGTGAAAAAGAATGTTTTCACCCTGGCCAACAAAAGTTGTGCTGATTGTCATCGCTAGTGACGAGATCCGTCAACATTTCAATAATATCCCGGTAATTCGATCGTCCCACAGGCTCTCAAAATAAAGCGCCATTTCAGTTAACACTTTAAACAACCCCAAATTGCATCCTTTGTAAATTACACCCTGAAATGGCACCTCACCGGAGCAGCCACATCGAAATGTCCAACACAAGCATACATCATTCATCCGGCGGTACAGATGCAGATGTATCAATTCTCCGGAGGGTGAAACGTATGCAAATCCTTTCAAGCCCTATTTTGAAATAACCTGAAAATTCGTAATCACAGTGTTAACCTGGTGCGGCAAGGAACTCTGTAAAGGAAATTTTAAGACATAAATAACAAATCCCTGTGTAACCATGAAGTGATCTTTTGTTTTAACTCCTGAACTATTTTTAAGCGAACTGTGATTTCCACCATGTCCAGTTTGCTGGATGAGCAAGATTAATTTAATTGGAGAACACAATTTGATCAGCTACAATAAATTGCAAAGTGATTGAAATGTTTAGATTCCCAGCTGTTGCAGTCCGCGCTCTACTCTTCATTTCTCGCGAGTTACCTGTCCTCAGAGCTGCACATAAACCCTAACATGACACGGTAACTGGCACAGTATTTAACATTTCGGGTCTGGTGTTAAGCTGTGAATGTTAAACATCCCCACACGGTTATTTTGTTTCAATTAGCTGGAGGCTGTCTGCTTGTCTAACAACTTCTTTGAGATAGCTATTTGAACGCCACAGTTTACAAGCCGATTCTCCAAGAAAAGACATCATTTTGTTTAAGCAGCACCTAACTTATTAACTAACAACACAATACCACTTTGGACCAATACACTTTTACGATTTCTTTTTTCTCTCTCAGGTTGATTTACAGTAAGTGAACATTTAATCTCCTCCTTCGCTATCCTGAATCTGAAACCGAAACTGCTTCCCACACAGCCCTGCATTTTGGACCCAGGCAGTGACGACGGGGAGATGTATCAATGATACAGTATGGTAAATGGAGCTCGGAAAATGATTGTGTTGCAGCCCATTAATTGATTTATTGCTAATTTGTTGCCCATTTGAGTTGAATAGACTATTTCAAGATAATATCTGTGCTAATATTAAACCTTTCGTCTTTAATAAGAGTGGACCCCGACTTGATGGTTCTGATGGGGAACAAATGTATTTGAATCACAACCGGATCTGTCAGTGTGGGCTGTTTGAGGTAACGTCTTTGAATACCGAGAACGTGGAAGAAGATTTTTTTAAATTTATATGTTCTTTTTTATTCTTAGAGTTTCTCTTCCTTATGATATCAAGAGGGTCTCAATTTCCCTCTCCCATTAAGTTGCCACAGCGTTTAGGGTTTCGTTCTAAGTAAGCAGTGGGGTTAGGTAATTTCCTGACAGGTCACTTCTTTTGCTGCTCGGGTTTACGACCTGTGAAGACATTTCCTGCTTGCCATTCATTCCAAGTTGCACTGTCTCGCTGCTGGCTCTGGCCAGCGATGGGACTTCGATTATTTAAAGGTGAAAGTCCCCTTCCCACTAAAGCCAACACGACGAGGTTAACAGTTTGAAACCAAAACCGCCGACAAGATACGCCCCCATTCCAGGCATAATTTATCCCATCTTGTAAAACACTCGAACGACACTACTAACTGTTGAACTTTCCAGTATTCAGTTTATGACTGTGCGCTCAATAGGCATTGCATTAACCTACTGCGATGAATTAATATTATTTTCTAATTTATTACAGCATCCTGATATACCTGGTGGAGACCTTCCGAGAACTTAAAAGTTTCCAATGAACATGCGACCGTTCATACTGCTCTTAACTGTAGAAAACAGTTCTGAAAGTATCCGGCACTTTTAACATTAACTTCAGATGTTTTCCCCCTGCGGCAATATTAATAGAAGTATATTTCTCCCGGAAGCTTCATGTCCTATCATTTGTATTACAAGTGACATCCATGCTCAATAAATTGCAACTTGCTATTTTTAATCCTTAACAAATCAGTGCTCTGTATTGGCCGGGCCCACTTAAAAAAATAGCACGGCTCAACAAAACATATAAAAAAGTGACTTGTAAAGTAAAACTAGGCGGGTGTTTGGAAGTAAGTGCTGAAGGTTTAGTTTTACTGAACAAATCAAAGTGGAAAGAAATGTGCATTCAAAAATGAGTGGATGTATCTGTGAAAATTAATCTGCTTCTTGCATCGCCTGGGCAAAAGTGTCGGCTTTCTCTCAGTATGACTTGATGAAGCAAAACATTGTCATTTTAAGAAAAAAGGGGGTATTTTCCACTGACTGGTCCACCCCCCCCCCCCCCCCCCCCGCCGGTTAAATGGGCGTTCCTGAGAGGATGAAACTTGGCCACGTTAGTCAGTAGCGGCTGAGATTTGTTTTTGCAATGCAGCTTCGCTGTAACACCAGCAGCAGCACAATGCGTCCATTGGATCCTTACCAGGGGGAAAAAAACCCACCTTGCGTAACCGCCACTGAAGGGAAACACTTTATGTAACATGTTGCGCGGTGGAATATTATTTTGCAAATATTTTCGTTTCCCTTCCACTGCAGGTTTTTGAAGCCGGCGGATTTTACACATATCAGAAATCGAAAAGCAACAACGGTCTTAAAACCGAGTTGTTTTTTTGTTTTTCAAGTACAGTTTATTGATGAGGATGTGGGCAGAGGGGAGACTAAAATCAAATGAAAAGTCTCCTGAACTGAATGCACGCCAAGTTTTGGTGTTGCAACATTGGTCCTGTGATACATTTTCCTGGCAAATTCCGCTTCACACAGAGGCTGGGATTTGGGGGCTTCTTGGATGCCCACGCGGTGTATTAAAGATCATATTGCTTCCTTATTCAGAGGTTGGAGGTGCTGTCTTCCGTGAAGGGGGACAGTCACGGTTCGGGCCTCAGAGGTCGTGCTAACTCGTTTCCCAGACAAGAAACGCCCTCCGCCACACAGTCAAGCCTCATTTATCAAACAAGTGGCTGTTCCCGAGATTGTTAACCAGCAGTGACTGGCGAAAGGCATTGCTAAAACAGAAAGCAGTTCGTGCTAAGTGCATGGGTTACTGGAACTGATGAGATCACAGTCCGCCAATGTAGCGATGTCAAATGCGTTTTGAAGTTTTCCCAAATCTAACTACAGCAACCCAACAAAGAGTTTTGTTGCGCCTTTCGCGACTCAAGACGTCAAGAATATTTAAACCCAATACAACACCTTCTTGAAGAGTAATCACTTGCTATGTAATAGCAGTTCGCAGGAGGATAATGCACACTGGTGCATTTAAACTACAAACAATAACCATTCCCTTCCTAGCACAGGAACAAACCGTACAGCAGGCGGCAGAATCACGAAACATGTTTTCCTATATTGGAACGAATCGATGGTAGATGCAGAATTCAGCAAAAAAAATGAATGCACATTAAGCAAATATGCTATTTTTAATGACCTATCAGCATCTAAGTAAAATTACAGGAAATTACTTGGGCTACCTGCTGGGAGATTTATAGGTGTTTCATTACCTTGCTAAATTAGTCACCATTTTATTATTGTTATGATTTAATGAATGCAATTTTAACGTGGTTTGTAGCTGTTATATGTTTTCCCTGTTTCCAGCTGCAGCGGCAATCTCAAATTATTTAGACTATTTTCTTAAAGACATCAGTTATAATTTAAATGTTAATGTGACTTTTCCCCAGGTACTAGCAGGGATTCTTTCCTGGAAGTTACACGCCAAGCGATATTTATTGAAATCCATAAAGATATAACTGACACTCAGTTGTTAAAAAAAAAGCGTGGAAATGATCCATTGAAATCCGAGCGGTTTGACTCGAACGGGATCATTTACTCAAGTGAAATTATCTCCCGTGGTCAATCATGGCGGCTGGTACAGGTCAGAAGGCAAAATGCAGCATTCCCTAAGCTTGTCAACACATATATCTGAACAGTGCTTGTTAGATCTTCAATTCGGGCACAAAAGGGAACGATGCTTTCGGAAGAGCTGACGGAATTGTCACTTAGTAATGTTGGTGAAAAATCTGAGTAAAACGGCGGGCTAATTAATGACTGTTGTGGAGTCGTCA
This sequence comes from Chiloscyllium punctatum, assembly GCF_047496795.1. NCBI lineage: Eukaryota > Metazoa > Chordata > Chondrichthyes > Orectolobiformes > Hemiscylliidae > Chiloscyllium > Chiloscyllium punctatum. Next base: position 99,408,766 of record NC_092743.1, on the reverse strand, counting down.
GAACTATTTACTTTATTGTAAGGTCAATGCAAATTTTCAACAGTCCTGCCATCATAGCATAATTATTGACAAAACGAATAATAGTGTCCTCATGGAAACGTCTCCGGGTATGCTAAGGTTGGTTAGTGCTCGCCTCTAGTATCGTGTCTATAAATACAACAAAATAAATACAACTGCATTTCTATTGTCAGAAGGTATGTAGCTTCTCGTTCTAATAGAGAAGTATTCGCATTATAACAAGTAGACAGGCGCAAAGAAGCACATTATCCCAGAGTCTGGCCAAATGACAAGGGATGCCATTAAGTGCTTCTACTGAAATAATTTGAAAATATTCGAAATTCTTTCAAATCAATCTTCAGGTGTCAATCGAAGAAGTACCGTGGGTTACCTGACAAGCATTTATTATTGAATTAACTTACGATTCAATAAAAGTAGAGCAGGCTCCGAAAATGCCATGGCCACAACTACACGTGGTTGGAAACTCCCCTCTCCGAGTTGTAGACGGGAGGACAAACGAAAATGGATCCACACAACTCGAAATATATTGTATTCGTAAAATGTTTTTGGTTATAAGCACACACTTGTCTTCATTGTACACAGGTATAGGTTGACATTCTGTTGCATGAAGCCATTTCGTGGATTAAAAATATACTACCAATAAATTAACGTGAAAATTGAATATTTCCCCTGATATTTTTACCGCTGTTATTCAAATCTGAAATGCCCGTACAAAGTTGAATAAACCCTCTGTTTAGAATATTCCTGGCAATTTATAATGGGAACGGAGAACATTTGGAGCCTCGAGCTAAATACAATGTGGGGTTTTGATGGAGTCAATAAGGAGAAATTGTTTCTACTGGCAGGAGGGTCGGTAACCTGAGGATACACGTTTAGGATAATTGGCAAAAGAACCAGAGGGGAGAGGAGGAGAAATGTGTTTCTGCAGCGAGTTGTTCTGTGCTGGAATGTACGATCTGAAAAAGGCGGTGGAAGCAGGTTCAATAATAGCATTCAAAATGTAATTTAATATTTGGAACCATATGCACGATCGTGGGGAAAAGGGAGTGGGTCTAATTGGTTGGCCTTTTCAAAAAAGATGGGTCAAAGATGGCTCCTTCTGCATTGCATGATTCTAGTCAAAAGTACACCTCAAAATTCGTGATAATGATGGTCGCACCCGGGGCGCTCAGTATTGTTCCTGGAGCATATGTTTCTGCATGACTGGAAATTGCTGCAGAGCCATTGAGGGTTATGTGCACGCCTGCACTCAGTGTGCTGCCTTGTAATAACAATGTCTGGCAATCGTTGTTCACGAGAAATGGAATGCATTGAATTATGCAAATTTTACCACGTTCCTGCTGACTACGGTCAACCACAGAAGGGTTCTTTTGCTACCCCGACCCTCCCCACGACGTCTTGATGAAGAGGATGAGCAGAAGAACGTAAGTGATGCCAAAGATAAAGCACACAGACTTCCACGTGGTTTAACATTTCAGGACCGAGCGACACCACTCTGTTTCGACCCCTTAATATTTTAATAAAGAGACCTCACGCCAACTATGAGGCTCCCACAAAAAAAGGCAAGTGAGAAACAATAATATGCCGAAAATAAAATGTTGATCTAATGTTTACAACCACGCCACGACTTGAATTCAAACTGGAACTGAGGAAAAAGCCTCAAGCTCTACGCTTGCTTGGGACTTGATCTGAGGGAGGAGGTGGCGACTCCTTATGGCCAATGCTAAAGAACCTAGATTTTGTGGGCTAGGATGTGGTCCAGTCTTTTGGACACCGCCAGCCCAGACAAATGCACTTCTTTTTCCTCCTTTCTAACCTCCCAGAGGTGATGATTTCTTCCTCAGTGCCAGTTGCCCCCACTGGACCCCCAACCTTACTGGGTATCTCATCTGATTCCCCCACACTGCACTCTCTCTGCTCTTTGTGTTTACTACAGGAAAGTCTGCTAACACAGTATATCAGCCATCACACCTATAGGCCAAAGGTCAGATACTTGGCAATGGCTGAAGATCACATCTTCCTGAGACTGGGCAAGGATGGCATCACTTGCAGCCACCAAGGTAACCACAACCTTCAATATTTCCCTCACTCCTTTGCCTCCATTTATTTACTAATTGCTTTCTGGAATGGGCACTGGAAGATCTGAATATCTGGTTTGGATGAACTTAATGCTTTCTGTTGTACTGAAGCACTATGCACAATCTTGGACATGGCCTCAGTGCACTTGTGTCAAATAAGTCAAAGGTTACTTTAAACATTGTAAACCATTGAAATGAAGTTGGCAGCTGTTTCCTGCCTGTTATAGGATGATTGAACCACCCACTGCCTTTTCCCATTTGGGTACCTCATGGATAATGCAACTCTTATCCAGAGGCAATTTCTCCATTTCTTTTATTTTCTAGTTTTACATAACTTCAGTTTCCTTTTTTGGAAGTTTAATAAACAAAAGAATGAGGGGTATACACATGTGGAAGCTAAATACTTGATTTACGTGTCAATGATAGTTGATTTTGAAATGCTGCAAGTCTCGTAGAGCGTGGTAGTGAGGGCTTACCAAGGCAGTCCACAGGCAAAAGAATCAAACTATCTGACCACTGTACTACCTAACAAAGCTGCAGAGTCCAGTGTTTCAAACCAGCAGTGATTATGTAAAACACAGCAGTTCCAAGCCATCATAAAGCGAGTTGTCCTCAACTGCAAGAATACCGGGGATTAAGTCACACTATAAGGCATTGGCAGGAGGAGTCAGCATCATCTCCTCTCTCGACATTTTCTGTTTCCTCTTCTTTCAAATCCAAAAAGGACCATCTGCAGTGGGCTCTTCAGTAAACACCAGCCCAATAACTGATGCATACGTTATCGTGGTCGTAACATTTTTACTTGCTTTAACAATGAATAGTAAATCAGTATGGTGTAGCTCTTCAATCTTATCCAATTGCTGCATTTTTTAGACTGCATGAGCCATAGATTTTAGGCGTGTGATCATTCCGCAGACTGCGCTATATGTCTATCTGTTAAGATAGATTGTCAATATTATTTCAAGCATTAAACCCTTTTGAAGATCACTGGAGATGATCACTTGTAAAATTGCAGTTTGACCATGTGCCCTGCTGAAGCATTGGCATGATGTTGAATGAAAGAACTAGATAGTGACATAAGAGTTTAGTATTAGCTAGCAATTAGTGTGAAATTGAATATTTGGCCATCCTGTGAAACATGCAAATTTAGACCATGCAAATTTCCCTGGTTGTGACACCATTCAATGATGTTTTCCTTAAAATGTAACATCTTTCTTGGCATCTGTTCTCAGGCCAAATGGGCAATAGGTCCCAGCTACCAGTCATAAAGTACACTACCAGTGCTACATCCAATGGGCTATCATGGACTACATTTTCCCTGCTCCAATGTGTACAGTTAAACCTCTGCTTTGCCAGTTAACACATTGTTAGGTCAATTGCTATATCCCCCTCTCAGTTGGATGGTCATTTTTACAGTTCCCTGCATCGACATAAGTTGTCCTATGGATTTTACCAGCCAATTTTATTGTGTTTTACTTTGGTAAAGGTGAATAATGCATTTAAAATATTTACTATGTTTTCATCAAATATTTTCATTTTTATGCTCATTTAAATGTTAATGTTGGTAGAAAACCTTTGAAGGTTGCTGTTCCTCTACTTTGGGTGAGCTCCTAGCACCAGGTCCTGGTGTGAGCCAACAGCTTGCTAGGGATAATTATTATGCAGGTCAATTCCTACTTCACAAGGCTTTTTTTAATTTCAAAAATATACTTTATTCACAAAAATATCTTTGTTTATATACGTTGTCATAAGTGCAGTTCGGTTCTGTACAGTAGCATATCAAGTGAACAAGCAAACATTTGAGTTTGATTCAAACCCAACAAACCAAAGGCATCTCTAACCCATACAAGACTTTATTTATATGTGTTGAGGCACTAGGAGGGTCTGGTAACTCAACAGATCCCCAATTAATTTCAGCAGAAAGACCTCAGACAGTGATCGTTCCTGACTGTACTTTGGCAGTAGCTGCTCCAAGCTTCAGTGCGTCCCTCAGTATGTTGTCCTGGATGTCGGAATATGCCAGTCTGCAACACTCAGAACTACATGTTCTGGAAGACCAAAAAATTTTGGGCAGACCAAAGAGTATCTTTTATTGAGTTAATGGTCCTCCAGGCGCAGTTGATGTCTTGGTGTGCGTCCCAAGGAACAGACTAGAGTCCCGCATCAAAGAGCTGCTTGGGACGAACTTCAACAAAAATCACTGCATCTTTCTTCAGACTTATTTTGCAAAGGCATATTCCAGCATCTTACTCATATTGGGCCAGTCACATGTTGTAAGCTTATTCAAAGGCAAAGGACAGTTGCTATAAGATCTTCTTTATCCCTGTCTATTGTCATCCTTGTGTGGTCATGAAAGAAACCTAAGTCCTATTACAATGAATGCATGTAACGTGGAATCTTGAAGTAGTGTTTTGTATGCCTGGATATGGATGATTTTTGTTGCTAAGATAATTGTAATTTGCATTGTTAAAGCAGAGGCAGATTGGAACCATAAGGATGTTGGTGCTGAAATCCCAGCACAGTGAACAGGAATTACATGTGTAAAGGTACATATAGGCAATATACATGAAGTGTTATTTTAAGAAGCTTTGTTGTCCATACATATTTAAAACATTTCCAACAGCATTGTCATGTACACTTCTGTCAATGTCTTAACTGACCATAATTTCAATGCTATGTCACCAGTCTGCTAAATCATAAATAGGCAAGCAGGATGCGAGAAGAACACAGCATCAGGAACTGGAAAAGTCAATGTTTCAGATGTAACCCTTCTTCAGGACTGGGTGTGGGGGGAGTTGCAGATAAAGTGGATGGCGGGGGCAGGTTGGTGAAATGGGGCTAGGTGAAGACTGCTAGAGGGTACGACCTGGTTGGTCAGTGCGAGGAATGAATCTAGTTGGTGGCAGGGAGGAGTGGAAGGGAGGGGGAGGGGCTAGGAAGAGAGTTGGAGAATGGGTAGGGAGTTTATTTGGAGTTAGATGGATTAATTGATCAAGTGTCTCCAATGACTTGTTGTGATTCTGATAAATCTCCCATTCTTGATGTAGTATTGTAATAGTTCAGCTCAAAGAATTAGGAGCAGCATCTTTATCTGTGACTGTTGTAAGCACACTGTGGTTACAGAACTCTGCTAACATTGCATAGTATGGATCTGTGCTTTAAGGTTCTCGAAATTTCACATGCAACCATTTTGTTCAAATTAGACCAGACACTCATTTTCAGATTTGAGACCTAAAACCAGCAATCTTAATACAGTATACTTCTATGCTTATAAATTGTGTCAGTGCTTTGCTTTATATGCAACAGGAATTGCCATATGCTTTCTGATAGACTGTCGTGTTTGATGATTATTCACCCATGCTTATAACTGTACATATTCTTCATCAGATCTTGCAGAATATTTCACACAAAGACAAGTGTCTCATGCATGTGATCTTCAGACTACACTATCATGTTGAGACCCCATAATATTACAGTAGCAAGGGGATGGCTTTATTGCTGGCATGTTAACATTTAATCAATCGGCGAATACCAACTTTGACCTAATTATGCTCTGAAATGTAAACATATCTTAATAATGCTAATGATCACTTTATTTTAGATTGTTTTAATAAACCTAAATTATAATGCTGTTACAAGAAATATTTAATTTTGCATGTGTTCTGCAGTTGAAATATTTGCAAATTACCTCGCAAATTCAGAATTTAAGAATCAGAAAACACACTGTTAATGCAACCTGGAATGATATATATGAATGATTTAGTAAAAAAAAATGTCTTAGATGACTAATTTTGTAAGATAAAGTCAAAGGATAAGAAATAAAAATAATACATTCTATGGTTCCTAATCCGAGACTTTCATACCCAACAAGGGAAACAAAGGGCAGAATTAGAAAGCTATTACACATTTGTGTGACTGACAACAGCAGTCAGTGTCATAAAAGGTACAGAAATTAGATTATATCAAATAGAAAAGGAATGTTAGATCACACATACTGTAATATGGTACCAGCACAAAAGAGTTGTGTCAAAGGAGCATTTCACCTGCACAGTGGTAATGTAGTACACATTTCTAGAGAGTACACTTGAGTCCTGAAGTGACTCACCAGCTGAAATGGGTCACACCTGGAGTTTAAACTTAGCACAGTACCAAAATCTGCATTTAATTATAATATCTCAGTAGAATATACATTACCTATAAGTAAATTGATTTGTATGAAGACTTTTATGAATAATACAATCTAAATTGCAATGAAATTAAAAACTGTATGCTAATTTATTTCAATTTACAGTTTCTTTATATTAAAATTAACAGTTTGAAGGTTAATTAATTCAGGCACACAAATTGGACAATGGTTTAATATATGCTATGCCTCACTGCTTTATTTCAAAATGTCATCTCTATGTATAAACTTTCATTAATGTAGTTATTGTGAAAACACTGAATTTGATTATTAATTATTGCCTTAATAAAGTACACTGTGGCAACATTTTTAAGATTTTTATTGGATTAGTAAGATCACTGAATTAATAACACAATTTGCACTTGTACAATGACTTTGACGTAAGAAGACATCCCAAAGCTTTCTGGGGTTGGGTGGGGAGGTTTGCAAACATTTTCAAGATCAATAGATTGTTCAGTAAGGGTGTCAAGGGACAAAGAGCAAAAATGATGAAATGGAGTTGAGCTAAAGTTCAGACGTGATTTACTTGAATAACGGAACAGACTCAAGAGGCTGAATGGCTGTTCATCTTCCTTTACTCAATTGTTACATGGTGTGGTGGAAATGAATATTTTCTTATCACAAATTTGTAAAACACTGGATTGGGAACAGGCAATGGGAAAAAAAACTTCAATGCCTTATTTTCTTAATTTTAAGCAATATCATTGGTCCTTTTTAGAGAGTTAATTAAATAAAATGTGCAGCTTTATGATTGTGATTAACTTAGCAGCTTTAACAATCACCAAATATTATATGCAGCCAATGAAGTAGTTTTTCAAGTGTAGCGATTGCTGCAGTATAGGCAAAAGTCAATTTCCATATAGCAAGCTCTCATAATCAATGTGACAATAACCAGATTATCTGTTAGAGTGAAGTTAATTGAGGAATAAATATCGGCCAGGAAGCAGGATGGCTCCTCTGGTCTTCTAAATAGTGCCATTACTTTTTTAAAAAAATCAATGTGAGAGGACTACATGGCCTTAGAATCACAAAATTGTTACAGAACAAAAGGAAGCCATTCAGCCCATCATGTCTGCACCAGCTCTCTGCCTCTTCCCCATAACCCTGGATGTTTTTATTTAAATAATTAACAGGGGCAGCACGGTGGCTCAGTGATTAGCACTGATGCCTCCCAGTGCCAGGGACCCGGGTTCAATTCCCACCTCGGGCAGCTGTCTGTGTGGAGTTTGCACATTCTCCCCATTACTGCGTGGGTTTCCTCCGGGTGCTCGGTTTGCTCCCACAATCCAAAGATGTGTAGATTAGGTGAATTGACCATGCTAAATTGCCCATAGTGTTGGGTGCAGGGGTAAATGTAACGGAATGGGTCTGGGTGGGTTGCTCTTCGGAGGGTCGGTGTGGACTTGTTGGGCTGAAGGGCCTGATTCCACACTGTAGGGAATCTAAGAATCTAACACCATCTTGAGTGTCTTAAGTGAACCTGCTTCCACTCCACTTCCAGGCAGTACATTCTAGCATCCCATTTACTTACTTTACAAAAAAAACTTTCGCATTTCACATTTGCTTCTGATGCAAAACACTTTAATGCTGTGCCCAGAAGTTCTTATTCCTCTTATCAATGGGAACACAGTTTCCCCCTATTGCCTCTGTCTCTACCTTTCATGATTTTCAAAACTTCTTTCAAATCTCCTTTCAACCTATCCTCTTCAAGTTAACAGTCATAGAATCATACAGCATGGATACAGACTGTTTGGCCCAGTAAGTCCATATCAACTATGTTCCCAAACTAAACAAGTCCCACTTGCCTTTATTAGGCCCATATTCCCCAAATCTTTCTAATTACAACTAGTGATAACTCCTTTCCTCTTAAACCTATCTTTTACCTTCCACTCTACAATACTGGTCTGATAAAAACTCTGATTAAGATTTACATGCACAAAAATTATTTTTCAAAAACCAGCCAGCTGTGTCAATTCTCCATTGTAGATTTTCCTTTGTAGAATTTCCTGGGTGCTCTTTTTTTTGGTCTTCAACTACACAAATTTCTGCTGGACACGTACCTTTCAGAGAGCTATTCTGCCAGCAGTCAGTTGGCTGCTGTTTGCTGTTCTTCCAACTGTTCAAAATACCCAAATTTATATACCCCAAAACATTGGACTGACTCATTGGTTTGATGACATCAAAACATTAAAATTCAAATTTGATTGGATTTTGGTATTTGGGGCAATAATTTAAACTGATTGGCTGAATTTGAATTTGTTGTGTACCATGGCAACACAGCTCCAGCTATTTGTTTCACAACCAAATGTTACATTTTTAGATTGTTCAGCATGCTCTGTGCTTTCAGTCAGTCAGCTTTCACTCTCTCTTAAAGGTACAGTACACCTTCGTAACATCTCTCACCCTAAACCTATGCCCTCTAGTTCTGGACTCACCCACGCCAAGGAAAAGACCTTGTCTATTTATTCATCCATGCCCCTCATGATTTTATAAACCTCTATAAGTTCACCTCTCAGCCTCCAATGCTCCAGGGAAAATAGCTCCAGTCCAATCAGTGTCCCCCTATAGCTCAAACCTTTCAACCGTGGCAACATTCTTGTAAATCTTCTTTGAACCCTTTCAAGTTGCTCAACATCCTTCCTATAACAAGAAGAGCCGAATTGTACACAGTACTCCAATAGTGACCTAACCTGTGTCCTGTACAGATAGCAAAGTAGTTTGAAGTAATGATGGTGCTTGAGGTTATGTGAAGATTTTTCAAGCTGCTCCTCCTTGAAACATCTCACACTCCTGCAGAAAAACAGATACTTCTCCACAGCTAGTTTCTGCACAAGCAGTGATTTTTTGTCCCTGTCACGAGTGGTATTTGTGCTCCAAAGCAGGCCTGCATAGCAAATGAGGTCACCAGGAGAGTACAATGGTTTGCGAGGAGGACCAGTAAGAGATTAATTGATTCTCACTGCCTTCATGTCATTTATGTCATGTGAAAATAAATTAGATTATTGGAATTTATATGCTTTTACATACGGACATTTCAAAAGATGAGAGAAACACAGTGCTGCATGTACAAGATTACTGTATTCAATATGTACAATAAGAAATATATTTGTTAAGATCTTTGGATCATATTTCCTTATTAATCATTGGTCATGAAAATGCACTGTAGTTTGTTGAAATGCAGGGTCCTCTTAGCTGAGTGTCCAATGACATTGAACACAAATGAATATTTACCATTGATCTGTGATTGCCTGTACCTGATGTGTTTGTATGTTGGAAAGAAATCATTCCAGCAAGATTTGTTTGTTACTTTTGTTTTGTTTTTTTTTACATTTATGACTAAACACTCATTAACTTTAAGCATTCTGATCTGAGAATCTCCAATATTCCAGAATGAATTGAGATTATAAATGTATATTTAAGCAAATGATTCATTTGGATTTTGTTTCTAGTTACATCCATGATTCAAGCTGTTCCTCCGTGGGCAAGCCATGTGAAACATTAGCTCCTAGTTTCATACGAACAAGGTCCACCCACAGGAAAAGCTGTGAAATCATTGTTTTTATATTAAAAAAACCACAAATCATAGCAAGTGGCAGTTGCATCATTACGTTCCATGCACAAAAACCTGCCAATTGCAGTTTTCTAGACAGATCTCTGAAACTCGATTAAATAATCTTTAATATATTTACTTGATTATCAAACTCATCACAAGCTTAAATAATGTATTCTGCTTGATAATTTCTATTATTGCATGTCACAGGACTTGAAGAATAAAAAAAAGTTCCATGAAAATGCGTATATATTATGTTTTTAAGGTTTCCCATTTAGTATACTATTGATTTGACCTAGAATCTATTAGGTAACAAATATTAGGTTCAACTATCTTTCATAATACTTTGCAATTGGATTTCTTGTAGTACATCAATGCAACCAAAATGCTACATTGTTTCTTAAGATACATAAAGAGAACAAGCACAGCTCAAAACCCAATGCTTCTTCTTCCACTGTCTCCCCACCTGATGCTGCAATAAACATTTTTGCCAACACCATGATGCGAATTTTGCTACACTGCAAACTGAGAGGCACTTCACAATTGTTGAAGTGAACGCTGAGCAGGCAGCGTAAGCTGCAAGTCCACCCATGCCAGGATTTTCTAAATTCCACTACAAGGATAGAAGTTGTTTGCTTACTGAGAAAAAAAAATCAGCATCTCCTGTGTTGATCTGCCAGCAACAAAATCAAAACAATATTACAGCACTTTGAAAGTACCTAAAAATAATAATCTACTTTCCCATAGAGCCAGCTGAATATTTTGAATGCATTAATTTACATTTGTCCGGAATAGTTGAGGGCATTTTTACTGGTTTCATTGGGATTTGAGCCATCTTACAGCTGGCATGAGTTTCACTGAGGTGTTTAAAAGACCAACTAAGAGAAATGCCAGGAACTATTAAAGTTCACCTCTTAAATGCATTAGCCATGTATCCACTCAATGGGAGTTTCTTTTTAAGAAGAAAATGGGATAGAATCTTTTGGAGTCAGATCCAGTCCTATTTGACAATGGGGCAATTTACCCCACTTGTTCCTAGGCACCAATGGAATTTGATGGAGTCTGATATAATGCAACACTTCTCTCAAAGTTTCACATACCATTCATTCAGCAGACAACTCTTCAATTCTCAGAAACAGGTGTGGATGGAAATCTAAACAGGGCTAATTCAGAAAAAAGATACTTAAAATTAACAACAGTTGTGCAAATAATATTGCAGATTCCATTCTGCATACAGTGAAAACCATGATAAACTTAGTGATGTTCTGGCATTGGATCTCTTACTTTCCAACCCACTGTCTCTCTTCTTGGAAGGCAACCTTGCCTTTCTGCTTTCAGGAGTCTGTGATGGCAATGGACCCAACCCTGAATTGCTTATAGACATATTGAATTTTTAAGTAAGACAAATTATCGAGACACAGAGATATAAAGCACACAGAACCAAGCCCTTCAGTCCAACTTGTCCATGCAGACCACATATTCAACATTGATCTCGTCCCACTTTCCAGCATTTGGCCCATATCACTCTAAACCATCCCTATGCATATATCCAACGAGATGCCTTTTAAGTGTTCAATTGTACCAGCCTCCACCACCTCCTCTGGCAGCTTATTCCCTACACACACTCCATGCTTTGTCCTTTAGCTCCCTTTTAAATCTTTTCCCTGTCACCTAAACCTATGTCATTTAGTTTAGGATGTCCATACCCTAGGGAAAATACCTTGACTATTCACCCTATCTGTGTCCCTCATGATTTTATAAGTTTCTATCAGGTCATCCCTCATCCTCTGACCCTCCATTATCTTGGCTAACAAAAAAAAGGACCTACAGATTCCTGGGAATGTAGAATTAAAGCTCATTGACTGAAAAATGCCCAAGTGGATTATACTCAGTTCTGATTGAGATGATGGAATTTCATACCTAAAGAGTGGAAAGAAAGTTCAAACAGAGACATTTCAAAGAGAGAGATGCATTCCAAAGACTGAATGGTACCTTTCTATGTTTGCAAAGATAATGATAGTCGATTACCACCTCAGTACACACACATCCTAAACTGTGGACAAATGTGATGTAAAAGAAAGCAGATCTGGGTGAAATACGTGTTTTGTTTTGCCTTCCAGAATACACAGTGGAAATAATGGCCACAACATTTCACTGTCTATTCTCTTGGACAAGCCAGTAACCGAATTGTAAATACATTTACTTAATTGTTTTAAGTGTTTCCTCACTTCACATTTCTAATCTATGTGTATGTGTTTTGCATTTATTATTCTTCCTTGCATATTATATTAAAACTCACTCATTCTTTAACCTAAGATAACCTGCTTATATTGGTCCCTTTCAAAATATGAATACATCAGAATTGGGAAGAGTATTCCTTGCATTAAGTTAATCTTTTTGCAACCAATCAAAGTAAGGGAGGTTTGACCAAAAAAAAAGGGCTGCCAGTTCCTCCCTCTACACGTGGGAGTATATCAATTGTTAATGTCCCATTCAGAATCATGACCAGTTGCCAACCTTCATCCAGGGAACATTGTTGCACTCACAAGAATTTAATGCCTGCCCAGTCTCAGTAATAATGAAGAGACCGTATCATTTGATCTGTCACTTGTAGCCATCAGTTGAAGTATTGGCACTGCGTGTACCTTGCCAGTACTGAGCTGGGATTAGTGTATGATGAGTAACTGGGCATGAATGGGGAGAGCAGCCACGGTAGGGGAATGAATGACCAGAATTGCAGAGGAGTTCGGCTGCAGAGGAGTCAGGTGAGGACCTTGATGGAGAGTACTAATTGGCATGCACACCGAGAGGTTGGGTGTATGGGCTGACCTACCACTCTCAAGGATCACCGAGGTGTTTGGTTCCCAGTTACCAGAGGGAACTGTGAAGAGCTTGCTTTCTCTCTCTAGCCTCTCCAGCCATGCTGCAGAGTTGGAAACTCAGCTACCCTATACCTATTGCAGCTTTTGTGTGAAAAGTCATCAAATGAGGATGCAGCAACACTCCCTGTCAAATCCAGACCTTACCACAACACCTGCAGAAACATTCCACAGAATATGGCCAGACATGTCTGCAAGAGCAGACGATCCGAAATATTACCTTATTGTAATTTGGCGGCTGGCCCCTCAAAGAACATTAGTACAGGACTCTTGCAGTTTAGCACTTGTTGTTTGCAAAGTGACAAAGGAATTCATTGTTTGGACCCATATGGTCCATGTCATGTATCCTTGCTTTACATCAGCTAACATTTGTGGCCTTACTAAGTAACTGGAGCATACTCACTAGTTTGGGGGAGGTCAGGCTGTTAATTGAAAAATCTATATGAGTATAACCACAGCATTTTTTTTCAGTATGCATGTTAACATAAATTGCTCTCTATTTCTATTAACTCCCCCAAAAATTATGATCATAAAGAGAGAAATAAAAATTACCCAAAGTTACTTACCTTTAGATTTACTTCCCCTCTCTTAATGAAAGAATGTTGCATAACATTGTAGAAGAAATAGCGAGGCCAATTAGGAAAATCCCTGAGATTGCCTGTCCTTTTAAGAGATTTCACGCCACACAGCTTTCTTTTTCTGTATGCCTTCGGAGCATTTCCTTGGCAGTTTCCTTCAGTTCTCGCACTGTAGGAGGCATTTGGTACAAACTTCAGCAATGAGACCACCCAGGTTTCGTTTCCCTTTGGAACAAAGGAGAAAAGAAAACTTTTTCCTTTTCAACTTTATCCACAAAAGACACAAAGGATTTTTTAAAAAAATTTAAATCAGTATAGAGATTAGGGACCAGGTGGTTCAGTGGGTTAGTGCAATGTTTTTTGACTCCAAGGACTTGGTTTACAATCCAATCTTGAGCGTTTTCTCTTTTGACTGCTCTCAGATTCTAACATGAAGTGAGTTTCATCTGTAACTATTTCAAATATGTATACTGTATTAAGGTCTCAGAGCAATCCCAAGAAGACAACCTGGCACATTGCAAAAAAGCATACAATAGCACTCCCATGCAGAGACATTCATGTGGTCTATCTTATGCAGGGGCTAGTGTTGTGGGATTTTCTTTTCGACATTTCCTACCGGTTTGGCTGTAATTGCTGCTATACTGTTCCTTCACTATTAAATATACTAAAAGAAGCTGCACTCTGCATTTGGTGTGTTGTGACATTCTTGGGTATTGCAGGATTCTTGCTTAGAACCAGCAAAATCTTCCTTAAATGTTCTTGTATACAGGGACAACCTCTTGACTCCAATTTGGACCAGTTGCCTCTTAGCAGATTTCAGCTATCCAGCTTAAATGCAATGAGTTGCACATGGTCTGAATGTTGTTTGGTGTCTGTATAGTTGACTTTGATTTGTCATTCAGAAAAAAAACTAAGCAGCACAATCACAATGATTCCATTCTTTACAGCCCGTGCTAGGTTCTTGGCAGTGCATTGGGAATCACAAGAAAATACTTAAAGTTAAATAGAAACATTTTGGTTTGGATAAATAATGATGAGGAACTAGCAGCTCTGGATTATAAAGTGCTCAGTGCTGACAGTCAGAGGCAAAGGTGTGAGCATGTCTTTTCCTCAGCATTGCCACAAAACTGTTGTTCAAAAGTGACATATGAAGAAAATATGAATTTGCTTATTCTTAGAGATAGAGAAATACATTCAGAATATGTCAGACTCAATTGTTGTCTTATGGAAGAGCCAGTGAAAATTTTATTTGCGACAGGAAAAGCAAAATAATGCAGATACTAAAAATCTAAAACAGAGATCTCTGGGGAAGCTCAGTAGGTCTGGCAGCATCTGTTGAGCGAGAAATAGAGTTAGCATCTAGAGTCTGATAATGACTTCTTCAGAATTGAAAGGGGAACTTAGTAGTGTGTATATTGTTGACAGAAGTAGAGGAGGAGCAAGGGAGACAGGTGGTGTGGAGGGGTGGATCAAAATTAGACATGTAAAATGCACCAAAATAAAAGTGTAGGTGGGTGAGAATAGGTACTATTCGGTTGACAGCAAAGTAAATGAGATGTGAACAAGGCAAGCCCATGGGGAGGAGGGGTGATGGTAGGACAGTATACAAAAAATGAAGAACTGATGTCATGAGGTAATGCTGTGAAGTTGTGGCATTCAGTATTGAGTTCTAGAAGCTGTATAGTGCCTAAGGCAAAAATTGGGTTCTGTTTGTCAAGGTTGGGTTGTGCTTTATTGGAACGTTACTGCAGGCGCAGGACAGAAATGTTTGCATAAAAGAGAGCAAACTGTTTATTGAAATGGCAGACAACTGGGAGGTTAGGCTCATTCCTATGGACAAAGTGGAAGTATCTTGCAAAGTGTTCACCTAGTTTGTATTTGGTCACGTCAATGTAAAGGAGACAGTGTTGAGAGAAATAAAGGAAAGAATTATGGGAGGTGATTTGGGATATTCACCCAAATGAGTCCACTCCACTACTCAACTATGACCGACATGTCTCTTATCCCCATTCTCCTGCCCTCTTCCTGTAACCATTAACCCCCGGCTTACTAATCAAGAACCTACTATCTCTGTCTTAAATACACTCAATGACTTGACCCACACAGCACTCTGCAACAATGAGTTCCATGGAGTCACCACCTCTGGCTGAAGAAATTCCTCTTCAGCCACTCTGAACCCAAGTGAGTCACTTAAATGACCAATTAAGGGACTCTTACCGGCTCCATGGGCATTTATCCTGCAGTAGAAAGGTAGGTTGCTGCAAGAATATACTGCCCAGTTGGACCTGGTGCTTTCACAGAGAAACAGGAAGCTCATTTTTGTGCACACCATGTCCTATGGTAACGGGCAGTCTGCAAAGCAACAACACTCTGTAGCACCAGAATGCTGATCTGTCATCCATAATTGCTTGCTAGAATGCCTGGCCCTGGTATTCCCAATCTCAGTTACTGCCCTTCGAGGAAAGCTCGTTCATTGAGGTGCTCTTTCTCTGCTGCTGCAGTCTAAACAATGTTGGTCCGTGATTGGGCTGGCATCTCTTTGGGGCAGACCACTGAGGCCATTTAATTGTCCACCAACAGGAAAATGCCACCCTGGATCCTGCTGCTGGCAGAAGTGAGATTGCCTTTGGTTTTGGTCCTGGTAGTGGGACTTGACCTGTCCTTCTAAAATTCAGTCCAAAATTTTGGACAGGCATAAGTGTCCAGTCTGTTTTCTCCCATGCATTCCATTTAGCAAATAGTAGTTACAGAAGTATAAGATCAGAAGGCAGAAGGATTTATTTTAAGATGTCACAAGCATAAATGTTATTCAAACACAGCATGCAACTCAATTTGGACTAAATGCCTAAAATTTTTCTTTGGCAACATAAAAGACACCTCTGTTACAAACATAGTTGTACAGAACTTCCCATTTTGGAATGTTCTCAGGCAGGCCATCTAATTTGCAAAATTTTGGGATAATTCTTGAATATAATAGATTAAATCAACAGACGATCATTTGAATTTCCATGTTCAGGTCCAGTTTACAGCTTTTTAAATCTACTTTCATAAACCATTTCAATTTAAAATTCAGATCCCGACAGGCCCAATACAAATCTTTTTAACTTCCTAGTTCAGATTGCAGAAGTCTCCACTGTCATTTTCCTTGTGACGGACAATTAGATGACCATGGTGGCCTTGCCCCAAATACCAGTTTAGCAGCCTTAGGAACATTGCTACTAAATGTGATCATGTTTTACGCATAGCAAATATCCTCCTTGCTTTGAGGGACCATCAGAAGAAAAATAAAGTTGTACTGCTTATTTCCCAGAAGTTCTCTCCAGTTTTCAGACTGCAATGGCATTCACAAGATGCCAACTATGCCATGGAAACCCTTTTTAAATCACTATGAGCTGGATTTAACTCCCACATCCCAGGTTAAAGCATATCATGCCAAATACACTGGCCTACTGTAAGTTATGCTTTATGCTTGATCCTTAGAATGAATCATTTTAACCTTTTTACTAGAGATGCACTTAATCTTGAAAATCCACCACCAGGATTTTGCATTGGTCAATTATACTTGGCAAAACCCAAGGAACACCATTCCTTAACAGGATTATGCTAATGGATGGAGTTGGGACCGTTCAAGAATATTTCAGTAGAAATAGCTTAAGTGGGTATTGGCATTGCTGTATCAGCTACTGAATTTGATTTAGGGCTGGACATATATCAAAGGGTCTATTTACTCAACAAACAGAATATCTATGAACTAAAGAACTCACAACTAAAACTGCAGCAAAGTTGATTATTTATCCAAGAAAATGAAGTGAATGGAGAATTGATGAACTTTGGTGAGACCTGCAATGTACTTAGCAGGAATTCTCTGATAGGCACTTGCTACTCAAGAATATGATTACCTACATGCCAGGAAAAGGCATTTGATAGAATATTGAACACCTACGTGGTGGATGTGCTCTCTAGAATCGGCTTTGGGGAAGGAATTCTGAATTGGATCCAACTGCTGTGCATAAACATTAGTAATGCAGTTTCAATTAATTGATGGCAATCTGAAAGCTACCCAATCAGATCTGGCGTCAGGAAAGACAGTGCTTGCTCCCTGTCTAATTCATTTTGATTTAGTCCTTAAGTCCATCAAGAATGAAGTGAGCATAAGGAAGTGACAATCCCAGGCAGCAGAGACACTCAAAAGAAAGCCTCCCTGTATATGGGCAATTGAGTCTTTCTTCACCATTGTAGCAGGTAACTAAGTGAACCCCAATGTGAAATGTATGGCTCATGTCGTAAAAATTAGTTAATGCCATGTGAAGCAACAAAGTTGCTGTGTTCACATTCCAGTATTTACTGAGGTGATCCTATTCTGTTCAACTACTAGGAGCTTCAAAGGTATAGTAGCAAATTTATAATCATCACCATCCAAAAACTATGAACAGAACCTTGGGGAAACTTTGGATTTTCTTGAAAAGTGTACTCAATTTGAATATTTTAGAAATTGTTCATTACGTTATGCAATATTTTGCATATATTTGTAAATAATAATTTGAGAATAATAATTTTCACTTAAAGTAAATGGTGTAATACTGTGTTTATTTTTCCAAATTGACAGAAAGAGTGTACAACCTAAGTTTTGTGTAATAAGCAAGTTATGGCAATCACAGTTAATTAACAAACCAAACTAATCTAAATTAGTGACATTTTCAGGAATCCTGCTTTGAAGGAAAGTGATCAGTTCACCACTCACTGTGGCATTTAATGCTTAGAAAATTGACAAAATATGTTACTTTACAAAGAGGTAAGCTTTTAAGAGTTAAAGATTAGATTACTTACAGCGTGCAAACAGGCCCTTCGGCCCAACAAGTCCACACCACCCCGCCGAAGCGCAACCCACCCACACCCCTACATCTACCCCTTACCTAACACTACGGGCAATTTAGCATGGCCAATTCACCTGACCGGCACATCTTTGGACTGTGGGAGGAAACCGGAGCACCCGGAGGAAACCCACGCAGACACGGGGAGAGTGTGCAAACTCCACACAGAGAGTCACCCGGGAATTGAACCAGGGTCTCTAGCACTATGAGGCAGCAGTGCTAACCACTGTGCCACCGTGCCGCCCAAAGAAGAGTTGCTTAAGACCAACCCACAATTAATATTATACTGCATTCTATCGAGAGTGATTTCAATCACAGTAAAACAGAAATAGATAGTCAGTACAACAGCAAGAATCCTGAGGGGTATTCTTTTGTCCCTTTAAAAAGTAGGTAACATAATTTTGCCTCAAATTTTCTCCTGGCTTGTCTTTGGACCAATTTCGCAGAACTTGGTCTCTCATGCCTGTTCACTGTTCATTGTAACAGGTTGAACTCCTTTCCACAAGAAGGTTGAGGTCAAGACATGAGTGCATGCTGCAGAGTGGGGTTCCTTGATTAAGAATTACAAATATATTCTTGCCTATCTTACAGCCTTTTGTTGAACTGGTGCTTGCACACCCTTAATCTTGAGAGCTGTCCCATTTGGACCACAGTTTCATCTCTGTCTGCTGTAGCTTTTGTTTCCTCACCTACGATAACCGTTCTGTTGAGACAGTGACAAT
This sequence comes from Chiloscyllium punctatum, assembly GCF_047496795.1. NCBI lineage: Eukaryota > Metazoa > Chordata > Chondrichthyes > Orectolobiformes > Hemiscylliidae > Chiloscyllium > Chiloscyllium punctatum. Next base: position 99,389,887 of record NC_092743.1, on the reverse strand, counting down.
TCATTTCAAACTTAAAATTAATGTATTCTCTATTGACACAAACAATCTATATCAAATATAAATTGGTCAGATTACCAGTTGCCACTAGGACTGCATTGGGTGGCTCTACCACATAGAAATCTTTGTATGAGTAAGCATATTTGTTAGTCTCTAAATGTAGCAGCAATGCTCCTAAGGCTGCAAAACTGGTATTTGGGACAAGACCACCACATATGCATATCTTCTGGAAATTACCTATAGTTTTACCGATATAGCATTCTTTTTAATAGCTGGATATTACTTCTGTATGTGGCACTGTCACTGGCCTACTCTTGGTTTTGGTTTGCTGTTTGAATCTTTAGAGGTTTTATACCTTTGAAAGTGCATGAATTGTATTGCTGTCCTGAGATAGCGTTGTCTGTCACCTCTCAGAATTTCTCTGTGTGATTCTTCTCACTTTCCTTTTACAAAGTCAACTCTTGTTTGGATTGTACTTGATCTGAAAAAGATCCATCAGTAATTCTAACAAACCTTCTATTTATAGGAATTCTGATTTCAAATTCCAAAGTCCCAGTTCTCAACTAATCAGTAGAGATCATTGATGAACTTGTCTAGGAACTTATCTGGATGCTCAACTTTTCTGTTAAATCTTGCTCTTTCAAGAAGTTTATTTGTTCTCAGATTAAAGTAATTATCAAAAGCTTATAGGACTTCAGAAATACCTCTGCTTTCATTAATGTTTTAATAAGCTATAACACAATTAGCTGTAGATCGTGTTGAATACAATGGTGCATTTATTGATCAGCTTGTGACTTAGTCTTTAGTCTGGAAGAAATTCAATATCTTACAAGGTGCTTTCTCTAAGATGTCTAATCCTGTGCACTATGTGACCATCTCCGAAAGAATATCAGCAAAGACTATGGGCAACTGTATTGAGTGGCATGGTGGCTCAATAGTTTGAGTGGCATGGCTCACTGTGCGAGTGGCATGGTGGTCCAATGGTTAGCACTGCTGCCTCACAGCACCAGGGACCCAGGTTTGATTCCAGATTTGGGCAGCTGTCCATGTGGCATTTGCACGTTCTCCCACGTCTCCATGGCTTTCCTGTGGGTGTTCCGGTTTCATTCCAAAGAACTGCAATTTAGGTGGATTAGCCATGCTAAATTGCCTGTAGCTTACAGGAATGTGTAGGTTAGGTGGATATTCCATGGGAAACGCAGGGCTACAAGGAGAGGGTAGAGGGGTGAGTCTGGGTGGGATGCTGTTCGGAAGTCAGCATGGGGGCCAAATGGCCTACTTCACACTGTAGGGATTCTATGATGTCTATGACTAGTCTTCCACAACTTACCATGCTTTGACTCAAGCTATGCCAGTACAGCTACTACAATGGAGTGTGGAAAATTATGCAGTTACATCCTATACACAAAAAGCAGTACCATATCCAACTCAGCTAATTGTTGCTCTTAAGTGGCACTTATGTAGCAATAATATGCCCACAGATGCTCAAATTTGGTTCTATCGGAGTACCTCACATATTGCCCTCATTATGGCTTCGTTTAAACATGGATAAAAGAGATAAACTCCTAATTTGAGGTGGGGATAACTGAAGTTGACATCAAGGCTGCTGCACTGTGGCATCAAGGAGCCTCAGCAAACCTGGATTAATGACAGTCATGGGGAATCAAGGGAGTACTCTCTGCTGTTTGGGGTTGTATCTAGCTCAGATGGCCATGGTTGAGGGAGGTCAGTACTCTTAGCTTCAGGTTATCTTTATAGCCATTCATCAGGATAGTGTCCTTGTCCCAGTCATCTTCAGCTGCATCAACGACCTCCCCTCTGTCATAAGATCAGAAGTTGGATGTTTGCTGTTGACTACACAATATTCTATACCATTCACATCTCCCCAGATACTGCCATAGACTATGTTCAAATGCAATGAGACTTGAACAACCTTTGGGCTTGGGCTGACAATTGGCAAGTGACATTGTTATACACAAGTGCCAGGCAATGACCATTTCCAACGAGAGTTAATCTAACCATGTCCTCTTGACATTCAAGGCATGAGCAGTACTGAATTCTCACTATCCGCATCCTGATTCTACCATTGACCAGAAACTGAACTGGACTAATCATATAAATACTATCGCTACAAAAGCAGGCCAAAAGCACAGAATCCTGAAATGAGTAACTCACTTCCTGATTCCTCAAAGCCTGCTCTCCATCTACATGGCACGAGTCAGGAGTGTGATGGAATATCCCCCTTGCCTGGGTAAGTGCAGCTCCAACAACATCACCCAGAACAAAGCAGCCCATTTGATTGATTCAACAAAATTTATTCTATGCACTGTTGATGTTCAGGAGCAACAATGTTTATTATGTAATTACATGCACTGCAGAAATTCACCAAGGCTCCTCAACCAGAAGGAAGGCAGCAAAAATGTTGACACACCATTTGGTTTGAAATATGTCAATAAACAATAGACAATAGGTGCAGGAGTAGGCCATTCAGGCCTTCGAGCCTTCACCGCCATTCAATATGATCATGGCTGATCATTCCTAATCAGTATCTGCTTCCTGCTTTATCTCCATAATCCTTGATTCCACTATCTTTGAGAGCTCTATCCAACTCTTTCTTAAATGAATCCAGAGACTGGGCCTCCACTGCCCTCTAGGGCAGGGCATTCCACTCAGCCACCACTCTCTGGGTGAAGAAGTTTCTCCTCATCTCTGTCCTAAATGGTCTACCCCGTATTTTTAAGCTGTGTCCTCTGGTTCGGCACTCACCCATCAGCGGAAACATGTTTCCTGCTGCCAGAGTGTCCAATCCTTTCATAATCTTATATGTCTCAATCAGATCCCCTCTCAGTCTTCTAAACTCAAGGGTATACAAGCTTCAGTCTTTCAGTGAATAGATGTGCATACTCCACACAGACAGTTGCCCAAGGCTGGAATTGAACCCATGACCCTGGTGCTGTGAGGCAGCAGTGCTATCCACCAAGCCACTGTACAGCCCCCATGTCACCATTCATTCAGAGTCATTGGGTCAAAATCCTGGACTACATTTCTAACAGTATTTTAGGTCTATATATATCAGCTGGACTATAGCAGTTCAAACATGCAGCTCACCTCTCACTTTTCAATGGTAGTTAAGAATGGGCAATAAATGCTGGCCTAGTCAGTAAAGCCACACCCTAAATGAGTAAAAACATAAACAATGTTGTATTTCCATACTGTTACTACGGCTTTGCTCACATTTTTCTAGTCAAATAGAATTTTCCCACATTTGTGTGGTCAAAGTTGATGATTTCCTCCCTTTTATGATCCAATAAAAATTCCAATACATTTTCTCAATGTTTCCAAATAAAGATGGTGCTTGCAATCCTTGTAAGTTCTTTCTGTTTAAAACATCAAATTATGGATTCACCCGCACCTATCATGACCTCAATGGTTCTTCTATCTTCTTTTGTTAGAATATGTTTGTTTAACCCTTTTTGTAAGATTGCCTGTGCTGTGCCTATAGTTAAAATTATTTCTATGGCCCTCTGCATCGTAATGACCACTTGCTATTGAGGCCGAGTTTGTTTTGAGCTATAAGTACTGCATTTTAATTTCTAGCCTTCTCAGCCATTCTGCACTTTAATTTAAAAATTTCTCCTTGTCCAACGGGATTTTTTAAAACTTTACTCATGACGCTTGCTCACTGAAACTTTAATTGGGATTTCTCCTACAAATCCTTCTTCCTGACAGAATTCCTAACTTCCAGACATGACCAGTTCCTAGCTTAAATTTGCTTCTTGACTTTTCTTACCAGGTGTGATGTGAAATGCGTTACAGTTAAGTGTTATTTCTCTCTTGTATATTTCTCCACAGTCTCTAGGCCATTTTACTATTCAGTTGCTGTGCCTGCTGAATGGCTGTAATATTAGTTCTTAAAGCCATAAAGCCTTTAAAGCTACAATATCTGGTGTTACGCCTGGGTCCCCTGGATTCTCACCATTCATAGCTTGTGGATTTAAGAAACAATCTCATCACTGTTTCCATGTTTTATGATATAGCTAAATTGAATTCCAGTACTCTGCTGATGCATATTGCATGTATTGTGATGCCAATCACAACTAGCTTATGGCTGGTCCAGTTTGCCACTATCATCTTCTTGATTGGGTATAAGAACTTAATTGGTTTAAAGTGATACGGAAAAACTAGTGAGTGTTAACAAGAAGAGAATATTTGCTTAAATCAAGGCATAAGTTAGATTTGTAAGTTAGACATTTAGGCATTTTGGTCATACAGATATAAAAGGTCACATTTTGTCGAAGTTTTATCATCTTGTCCTTAACAAAAAGATTTGTAAGAATACCACTTTAAGGGGAAAAACATACTCTATGAGAATAGAGTGCTGCTTGGTTGGCACGTGGACGCTGATTGGTAGGGGTACTGCATGGAGAATGCACTGGTTGATGATGATTGATGGAAAACTGCCTGGCTTCTTTTACATTTTAAACTGGGCACATTGACTCTGATTCATTATGTTATTGCCCTGAAGAATTACCTTGCATGTAGCTCTCATATATTTTGTTGATTTGAAGCATTTTTAGTTTGTGTACATGTTCTTTTTACATGCATGTATCTGAATGTTATTATATGCAGCACCCAGTACCATAAACCTAACCGACAATTATGAATTTGTTGACAATGTAATTTTTGCAAACTCAGTCTTATCCAGCAAATGTTGACCAATTGTGAAATCACATTTCTTGTTGGGCACTGCATTATATATTTTGCAAGGACTGGCTTGTTATGGATAGCCAAAGGGATACACTGATTGATGTAAGCCACCAGTCTTTGGGATATGTGGCCAACATACCTGTCATTACACCAGCACTGAAATTCATATACCACATTACTTAATTGAGTGGTAGGCAGAATGTGTTTTTGGCTTGATGGCAGCATCCTCTTTGTAGCTTCACCTGTTACTCAAAGCTTTGGGATATCTTACCTTTCCAGAGTAATCTGGGGTAGTTGCATTCCAGGCCCATTCATGAGTTTGTGCAATATATTATGAGAAACAATTTTATCAGCGAAATCTTTGGTTTTTCTGTACCTATTTCAGAATGGTTCAGGACCTAGGTATGAGGTCACTGATAAGGTCATGTGTGGAACTCTGGAACTGTTCATGGGACCTTGCTGTTTAGAAATTAGTTGCTACAGTTTCCCAAAATACATATTCACGTACTCACGTATTTTTACTAGAAAGAGAATAGGACCTCTTAAAGATCAACAAGGTTGACTATGTGTTGAACCTCAAGTGCTGAAGAGATATTAAGTGAATATTTCACTTCAGTATTTGTTATAGAGAAAAATGGCGCTCAGAGAACTCAGAGAAGTAAATGTTAATGTTTTGAAAACAGATAACATTACAAAAGAGGAAGTGCTGGAGGTCACATAAAACATAAAGGTGGATAAATCTCCAGGACATGATCAAGTGTATCCCACAATGCTGTGGGAAGTTAGGGAAGAAATTGATGGGCCCCCAGCAGAAATATTCATATCATCTGTAACCACAGGTGAGGTGCTGGAGGACTGTTGTTGTGCTTTTATTTAAGAAAGCCAGGGGCCTATAGACCTGTGAGCCTAACTTTGGTGGTGTGAGTAAGCTGTTGCAGGTTACTCTGTAAGATAGGAATTACATGCATTTGGAGAAGCAAGGACTGATAAGTGATAGTCAGCATGGTTTTGTGCATGAGAAATCGTGTCTCACAAACCTGATTGAGTTTTCTGAGGAAGTGACCAAAAAGATTAATGGGGTCACAGTGGTAGACATTGTTTACATGAATTTTATTAAAGCCTTTCACAAAGTTTGACATGATAGAATAATTAGAAAATTTAGATCACATGGGATTCAGGGTGAGCTTGCCAGTTTGTGACAAAATTGGTTTGACTGTAGGAGACAGAGGGTTGCTTTCTGGACTAGCCACCTCTGACTAGCCATGTTCCACAGGAATTGGTACTGGGTCCACTTTTGTTTGTCATGTATATAAACGATTTGGATGGGAATATAGGAGGCATACTTGGTATTTGCAGATGACACCATAACTGGTGGTATAGTGGACAGTGAAGAGGGTTATCTAAGATTACAAAAGATTTTGATCAATTGGGTAAACGTGTTCAGGAGTGGTAGATGGAGTTTAATTTGGATAAATGGGAGGTATTGCATTTTGGTAAAACAAACAATGGCAGGACTTACATAACTAATGGTGTGGACGCTGGGTAGTGTTGGAGAACATAAAGACACAGGGATTTAGGTACATAATTCTTTGAAATTTACATCACAGAGAGGGTGATGAAAGGGTGTTTGGCATGCTTGGCTTCATTTTTTCAGGCCTTTGGGTATAGGAGTTGGGATGTCATGTTGAGGTTGTGCAGGATATTGTTAAGGTCTCTTTTGTAGTGTTGTATGGAGGTTTCACTTGCGGCTATAAGAAGCATATTATTAAACTGGAGAGGATTCAGAAAAGATTTACCACAATGTTGCCGAGAATGGAGGGTTTGAGTTATAATGATGGCTAAAAGGCTGGGATTTTTTAAACTGGAGTGTAGGAAGTTGAGGGGTGATTTTAATGGGGTTTATTTAATCATGAGGGTCATTGTTAAGGTCATTGGCAAGGGGTTTTCCCCTGGGATGGGGAGGTCAAAGCTAGGGGGCAAATTTTCAAGGTGAGGAGAAAGTTTTAAGAAGGACTTGAGGGGAACTTCTTTACAAAGAGAGCGATTGTGCGTGAAATGAACTGTCAGAGGCAGTGGTGGATGCAGGTATGGTTACAACATTTAAAAGACATTCAGGTAAGTACATGAATATGAAAGGTTTGGAGAGATGGGGCTAAAGGCAGGCAAGTGGGACTAATTTAGTTTGGGAACACAGTTTGTGTGGACTAATTGTACCAAAGGGTCTGTTTCCATGCTATATGACTTAGGACTATGACTACTTAACCTGTAACAAATCATGTTGGATGAAGTCATGAAAGGCCCTATATAAATGGCATAATGTAAATATTTCTTTATTTGCAATCAAAACAAATTATATCAAACAGCCTAACCTAGGATTTCCACAATTATTGAGTGAAGAAATTTGGAAATTTATTGTTTCTTGCTGGCTAGACACACATTGCCAACACTGGTTTGCAAAGTGACATGTTAGTCCTTTCAAAAATATTGAAGACTTCTTTTCAAAAAAAGAGAAAACTTTTGTTTGGTGCTAAGGATGGGAGCATTTGAAATGTGTCACAATGAACAATTGGGGATAGAGGATGGGTTGAAATTGTTATTAAAAGTGAGAACTTGGCTGGGATTTTCAAGGGCATTTGAGGAGTGAACTCATCCATTGCGGTCCAGTTGGACTGGCTGAGGAGTGGGTGGTGACGTCAGGGGACAATGATAGAAGGTCGGAGTCGCTGGTGACGTAATGAAACGATGTAGTAATGGAGTGACGTAGCGTCTCAGCCCGGGGGATTGTGGGAGGTGAACTCACCCACTTTAAGATGGCGGATAGTATTCCTTTACACCCGGTGCGGAACCTGCAAAAGAGACAGGAATATTACCCGGGGAGACAGAGCAGGTACCATTACTGTCTCCACACATTCATACCGTGCCGTTAGTGCTGGCAGTATCATCGGGTCAGCTTGGCGACCTTTTACTTTGGAGTTAGACACACACAAAAGAGAGAGGGGGGAGGCGGTGTTGGATGGTTTGGGGGAATTTGGAGCTGGGCCCGACCCCCGGCTCAATTTCACCGCGAATTTCACTAACAGTGGGCGTACGGGTGTACCAGGCTACCACCTTTTCTGTACTGTGTGTGATTGAGTGTAGCATCCCCCAAGCCTGGGAAGAGTTGTATTTTCACTAAAATCAAATCCGGATTTTGGGTCAATGGATACCTCACACTTCTTAAGTTACAGAGAGTTCAGGTCCCCACTCTGGAGGCTGGAGCACAGTATGTAGGTTGGTGGGATATAAGGGAGTACTGCACTCTCAGAGGTTCTGCTTTGTTTTAATTATCTTAGCATCAGGAATAAGCACCTTTATTATGCTGACGTTTATGAATGTGCTCAGTGTTGATGTTAGCAATTCTCCATCTGCTCCCACAAGGAGATTTAAAATGTCCCATGGCATTATTTTGAAGAAAGACAGTAGTTACCCTCGTGTCCCAATGAATATTTATTCCTGAACCAACATCATGTTAACAGGCTATTTGGTCATTCTCACATTTCATGTTTGTGTGAGAATGCTATATGCAAATTGGCAGCTGCCTTGTCCACATTGTAGAGGTGGTTTACTTCAGAACAAATTCATTGACTTGTTCAATGAGATACCCAGTGGTTGTAAAATACAGAAGTAATGCAAGTCCTTCTTTTGACTAACAAATTCCATTCTATTATGAATGGTTGTGTGACTAGTAAAGATACTGTAGTTTTCTTTTCCTGTTCCAACCCTCTGCTTCTGAAATATCAACAAGCTTTCCCTCCATTTCACAGGAGACACATAGGTTGGAATTTGCTGCACAAGTCTGCAAAGAAAACTGTGCATTTGTAGAGTCATAGAGTCAACCATCTGCATTTGTTTCTTTGCATCATAAAGTGAAAATGAAAATAATATTTGCACCAAGGGGCCTTTGCATTTGTGTTCATAAAATCAGTGTTTCTGTAAAGCTTAAATGTTTTATATTTTTTTAACTACCCTGTGAATTGCATTACTGCAAAGTAGTTTCACGATTATGTTTAAAGTGTAGTCTATCAATATTGGGAAATTACAAATTTATGATCAAAATGTGAAATTGCAAATCAAACTTGATGAAATGGTATTATAATTGCTAACAATATTTTGAAAACAAAATATTGTGGCTCCTGGAGAGCTGTGATATAAACAAAGTCATGGAGAAACTCAGCAGGTCTGGCAGCATCTGTAGAGAGAAAGACAGTTAACATTGAATTGATGCTTTTTAAGCAAAGCATAGACAGGCTAGTCTATGCTGATCAACACGTGACGCCAGACACTCTGTATTGCAGGGTGGCATTCTGAAAATTGAAATTAAATACTTGTTTATTTGGCTGGTATTTCTGCATGATAGACTATGCATGGTAATATACTTTTGAGCTTAATGAGAAGATTAGGTATTTCCCTTAATGCTTTCTTTTAACTACATGTGACTTGGACTATTTCTATGGAAGGTAAATGTTGATATGGGTTAGCAGGGCTGTGTCATCTATTTTGTGTGTTACAATTTCTGTTTGAGAGTATGATTTAAGTGCATATGGATGGGCTATGAATTCTAAAGTGAATAGTCATAAAGTCAGTTAAACCAAAGACTACCTAATTATTTGCGTGTGCACCATACAGAAAATAGAAGGATTGTGACTTGCTGTAAAATAGCTAGTTTAATTTTGAAAGATTCGTGTCACAAGCAACATTGTTAAAGGAGTTTTAGAATACCATGAGATTTTCAGAATGGGTAGGTTAAAAGGTAATATACAATATTTGATGCAATGAAACAAAACGGAAGTAGCTGAAAAAGCTCAGCAGATCTGACAACATCTGTAAAGAGACATCAGAGTTCTGAGGAAGGGTCACCGGACTTGAAATGTTAACTCTGATTTCTCATCATGATTGCGGCCAGACTTGCTGAGCTTTTTCAGCAACTTCTGTTTTTGTTTGATTTTATAGCATCAGTGTTCTTGATGCAATGATAGTAATTCAATCATGATATCGCTTTTTTAAAGTTGTTCTGAGTGCATAATAAACTCAGGATCCCTATTGTAAAGACAAGGGTGAGTTCAATAATATGTGCAGTGTATGTTAATTGGACTTTTAAAAAAAATTTAACACATGCAAAAACAGTCCCTTTGATTGACATAAGCCAGTAAAACCATTAATTTGCCTAAAGCTTAAAATTTACAAGCAGTCACTTTTGGCCTAGTAAGGATTTCAGTGGCTTATAAATAGCTACAATAACTTGTATTTACTCAGTTACTACCTGTGAGGTTGCCATGTGAAATGTACTTATGTAGGCACCGTTTTTAAGTAGCATTGAAAATATTTCCAGACATAATTTGAATAAAATTTGTGTGGCACAGATGTTTATCACTGGACTTAAATAATCTTTAGTCTACTTAGATTACAGTAGTATACTTTGTACTAAGTTTGAGAGAGTGGGTCTTCCAATATTGGTAACAGTTCAGTGACTATACATTAATTTTGGGAGTTGCTTTCAAGAAATCAGTATAATTTCTGTTGATAAATTATTAACTTTACTCAAAACAGTGATTTGTCAGCTAGCTGAGCAGTTTGTCCCTAAAAACTGAATTAGGTCAACTTGTCAAGTGGAAATATTTAAACTTTGTGACAGATGGCTTTATTTAAAAATGTGTGTTTGAGTGTGCCTAGGTTGAGCTATTAGTGAAACCGTTCCCAAACTTGTCAAATTGTATGCACCTTATTTAATTAGTTGTCCTTTTCCTATTGCTATCACTAATAATTGACTACACCTATATGTTCTTCTCTAGTTTAGTTCCAGCTCTCTGCTGACTCAGCATCACGCTTCACTGCAACGTCAAGCACTGTTGCATATCTTGATACCTTTATTTAAAATAAAGTAGATCATTTTATGCTTTTATTTAAAAACAAACTCCTCTATTTACCTGGTTGTAGTAAAATCTGTGTATTTCTCATTTTATCAAAAGGATTTTAGTTAACACATTCAGTAATGTTTTAAAAGGCTAGCAACTGCAAATATATTAGGCCTAAATATTTGCCATTTATCAGGGTCATAACTTAAATGTAAATTCACCAGATTTAGAGATCAATAAAATTTTGTTGTCAAGTACATCTTGAGCTTTAGTGAAGTAAGTTAGTGAGTTGGGTGGGCAGGATGAAAGTTTACTTTTATTAAGTAAAGATAAAAATGACAAACCAAATATTGGAGAAATATAAATTCAACCATGTTAAGCTTATGGCACCAGTTGAAGAAGAAAAGTGTTAATATGGATATTTTTAAGCAAGAGTTTAGATATGTTATAATACTTCTGAAGTATGTGGGACTTGAATCTGGGTCCTTCTGGCTCAGAGAGAGGGTCTTTGCCACTGTGCTGTAAGAATCACATTAACACTGATAGTTTCTTATCAGTCTGTTCAAGGATGTTATTTACACACCTCTGGAACAGGTGGGACTTGAGCCTGGCCTTCTGAGAAAGATGCAGGAAAGTGCTCGACTAAGGTGGGGAGCGGGGAGGCCATTTGCTTAGAAGAATTGGGGACATCTGTTCTTACTGTCGATGGATTGGTGGAAATAAGGTGATAATATTTGTTCACTTGTGGGATGTGTGGCAGTACTTCCTCCTCTCACCAGAGGCTGGAGGCATGCATATTTCACAGTGGGATGTCAGATAACTAAATTGCTGGTTTATATCAAAGATCCTTAACCAAGCACATCCTTAATAGGAAAAGAAGTTGTAATTTAAAAAGCTGAGTGGAATATGCACATAATAGAACAATCCTGATAAATTTTCATGTATATGAAATTGAGCAGATTTGAATTTATGAACCTCAGCTCCCTCATCTTGACTATTCTGCGAAGTGAATGTCTCATTAACCTTACAGGCTAGGTAAACACACAGGCTGAAAGTTGGAAGATGTTCATGTGTGTGAGAGTGAGAGAGAGATAACATTCTTTTATAAATTACATTCACTGACTGAAGGGTTCAAGGGACAGAGAGAGCGAGATAGATAGACAGACAGACAGGATGGCAGCTGATGGAAAGATTAACCCTTTATGTTCTGATTTGAGTGAACACTGGCTTGTCATGGATTGAACGTGTGTGCTGTTCCCTGGAGCTTGAGATCCAGAAATGTTATGAATTTAGGTTGCACTTTGAGAATTTAAGGTGATTTTAAAAGTAACAGTCATTTTGTAGGACAATGACACTGGACATGTTAGCTGAGTGAGGTGATCCTATGACCTTTTTCACATAGTTTGGACTAGTCTCTTGTTATGATGTACTAGCCAAGGCAATTTGGCCTAGCTGGATCAAGGTTTCCCACTTTGTGCATGTAGTTTAATTAGTCAAGCACATACAAACCTGTCAATGGGCTTCTCTTCCTCTGCAAACTTTTGCCATTTTATTGCTGCTTATCTGATTTAAGGACATGTTTTTGTAATTTTAATATCAAATTCTATATAAAGACAGCTGCTTTGCAGCAATAAGGGGAGTGGCCTTAGAGAGCTCTTAGGAGTAAGAGCTGGTGCCACTACTCTATGGGTTCTAGAACCTTAGCTCAAGTCTGGCTTGTAGATGCCTATGCTATGATGTAACATTACCATTGGTAAATAAAGGTAATAATTTAAACTAAACTGTCTGTAAGAGTTTTATATTCTAGACTGCCACAGAGTACGATCTCCGGGACGAACCAAGAGAGGCTACTGGTTGAGTACTTCAGGGATTCCCTGAGCTGTCTTGAATAGGGACTTTAACACATCTTTTGGGCAAGTTCCAAGATTCTAGAACAGATCCTACAGATTAGAGGGTAGCTAATGTAGCCTCCCTATTTAAGAAGGGAGGCAGAGACAAAACCAGGAATTATGATCATTAGAGGGAAAATACTGGAGTCTATTATAAAAGAATTAATAGCTGAGAATTTGGAAAACAGTAGTGGGATCAGATAGAGTCAGCATGGGTATGAGGGAAATGCAGGAACAGTTTGTTGAGTTGGATGATCAGCCATGATATTGGCAGCACAGGCCGAAAGGGAACATTTTCTGTATTTCCTGGCTGAGGTAGGAATACTCTCACTGAATCATAAAAAGCCTTTTTAGAAAAAAAGACTTATTTCTGTTATGAATTTCACAACCTTCACACATTCCAAAGCATTTTTTAGTGAGCAAATTACTTTTGAAATATGATTCGGGTGTTACTATACACTTCTGGGATAGGTGTAACTTGAACCTGAACTCCTTGCTTAGAATTGGGGCACTAACGTTCTGTCACAAGACGCCCTTAGTTAACCTTGATGTTTTGGTCAAAATGTGTTCTGCAATTAACATCGCAAAAATAGAACATAGACATTTGGTCTTCAATATATTTTTGTCTGGCTAGGCACAAGTTGACAGTTGCATTTCTACATTACAACAGTGACTATACAAAGTACTTCAATGGCTTGAAAATGCTGAGAGACATCTGATAGTCAAGGAAAGCACTATAAATTCAAGGCTTTTGAGTTTTGGGATTAGATTGTCGCATAATTTTTCTTGAGGGAGATGATATTTCATTTGCTTCAGTGAAGAAAATGGAAGTTTTAGCATTTTTGAAAAAAAAAACACTCATCACAGATAATGAGACAAGTGCGCAATCCTTTATCCAAAATGCTGGGGACCAGCTGGTTTTCGAAATTCAGAATTTTTTGAATTTCAGAATAAGTGACAGCTTGATGGTGAAATTTTAAAAAATCTTACCTGAGGAGCATGACTCACTAAGTAAAGCAGGCCTTGAGAGAGAATTGAGGCCTGCCAGTGCTGAGCCATGCCCCCCACGTCGCATCTGAGTGACCCACATCGAGTGGGTGTTGACTTGGGTTAACTGTTTGCACACTAAACAACCTTATTAATGAGGAAAAAAAACTTCACAAAAAAAAGTCTTCGGACTTTGGAACATTTCGGATAAAGGGTTGCCAACCTGTCCATCTAAAGTGTCATAAACAAGTTCATTTATACTGGTACTGGGTAGAGTCTTGTATGCTTCAGTTGCCCGTTCTGAACACCTTATCCTATTCAGTAATACTCCAAGTTCTGTGAACACGGGGGCACGTTATGTAATTTCCTCACTTGCCATCACTTTGGAAAAAGTTAATGTTCTTTTTGGGATTATTGATAATGGTACCCTGCTGAGTTCCTGCAGTTAGATGTCTGGATTAGATTAATTGGTAATGCAAGAATTATCTGATGTTTAAACTGAATGAGATTGTCCCAACCTAACAGTTCTTTCCCAGCCTGTTTTGGGGAAAAAAAAATGCAATTGATTGCCAAGAACTCTGGATGACAAAATGAACTGAATCATTGAATTTACTCACCTTCTCAAGTAGAATCTTCAGTCTTATCCTTGACAAGGGTAGCTTGTCCCTGCTGACAGTGAGTGTAAGTTGGTTCCTGGGATTGCTGTCTTCTGTGTTCAGTTAGTTGAATTTTCCTGTGCAGTATTGATGTGCTGTAAATTGTTTAAGGTAACTAAGTTAGAATGGGAAAATGGCTGCGAAGGTACATGTTTGTAAGTATTAGAAGTCTATTGGCTTATGTTCAGCTGTAAACCGCTTCACTCTCTCCACTATCTAACCTGTCAATGACATTAAACAATGAAAGAACACAGCTGCAGATGCTGGAGATCTGAAACTAATAAAACAATTTGTTGCAGAGACTCAACAGGTCTGGCAGCATCTATGGAGAGAAAACAGTTAATGTTTTGAGTCCAGTGACTCTTTAGAATGAGAAGTAGCAAAGAAAAGGTAGTGTTTACACTGGTGGGCAGGGAAGTCAAAGGAGAGAGAGAGGATAGGTTTAGATGGAACCCAGAGAGAGAGAGAGAGAGAGAGAGAGAGAGACAGAGTAGTTGACCGTTTGTAGAACATATAGGATCATTTTACAATCAGAATCTCAGTTTCTATTCACCTGCCACTTCAACACAGTGTCCCACACCAATACTTTAGTCTCAGGCAGTGCTCCAGCAAGGCTCAGCCCAAGCTGGAGCAACAGCACCCACTTAGATACCTTACAACTCTCAATACTTGACATTGAATTAAATAATTTCGCAGTATGAACACTGCCTTCCATGTCTATTACCTAATCCCACAACCCGAGGTCCTGTGCATAGCCAACCCATTTTCAAGGATTCCTAGCTTTCTATATTACCCAACTGGCTACGTTTCTTCATTAGCCTCGTATCAACAATCCCTTTTTGTGGCTACCCTTTTTTTTTCCCTGTCTCTCTCTCTGGATTCTATCTCCACCTGCCAATTCCAACCCCCCCCCCCCCCCCGGCAATAATCTCCGTTCTGAAGAAGATACATCGTATGGGATTGAATGTTAACTGTTTTCTCTGTGCAGATATTGCCAAACCTGAGTTTCTCCAGCTATTTTGGTTGAACAATATCACTTGATTAATTGATAAAATTACTGCAGAATGGATGTCATCCTTTGACATTTATCAATGTTTTTGATGCAAAGGATTATGATCGAAGTAGGAAATTTCAGTGAAAACAGCTTGTTCTGCCATAACGTGTGTTTCATTAATGACGAGTTGGGGACACTATTTCTGAAGCGCAAGCTTTTAAAACCTAAGTTGGCTGTAGTGTGACTACATCACTACCACTTTAAGCACTGTTTCTAAAATGTGTCTTTTATATAATGCAAGGTTGCACAAGAGTGCTACTTGTAGATAAAACTTCATTTGATTTAATTAGTCACCTACTAATCATACCATTTGTATATAAATAAGCTGGTTGAAGAACTATACTATTCATTAAGAATATGAAATAATCCCTAGGCAGCATTCACTGCCTGATATTATAATTCATAAACTATAGGGCAGAATTAGGGGAATAGGAAATATTTGAGTGGGACAGAAGATCTTCATGAGAGAGAATTTCTTCAGTGCAATAGTTACAGCATAGGAATCCTAGCATTATTTTGGATAACTGGAGATGGAGGTTGATGTGAAAGATCTAAATCACAGCATATGCTTTTTTTGTAAAGGCGTGGGTAATTGAAGAAAGCAATGTGAGATAGTAATACGATGCATAATTTTACATCCCTGACAGTTAACCACACTGGACTTCATTCAAAAGCAATCACAATGGATGCTGGAAATTTAAAATATCAACACTGAATGCTAAAAATAATTAGCAGGTCAGGCAATGTCCATAGAGAAATAGGATTGATGTTTCAGGCCGGTTACCATTCATCAGAACAGTTCTGATCATAAGTCATTGATCTGAAACAATAACTCAATGTCCTTGTTGAAAGATTGCTGATGGACTTGCAGAGTATTTTCAGCGTTTTCTGTTTCAATGACTTGTAATCTGTAGCCATTGCTTTCTTTTTGTATGTGGTATTTCTTTGAAGCTTACTGTCTTAGACTGGATAGGAACTTGACTACTGAGGCAGCTCAGGATTCCAGTAAATGCGAGCAGCACTTTGGTTGCACTTTTGATCACACTTCTTTTTGCACATTCAGTGCAAACACAAAGTGACTATGCAATGTCAGAATGATAGAGATAGGGAGATTCTGAACTTAGTTTCACAAAACTTGTGTTTGTGTCCATGTAAGAAGTTATTGGATTTTCTTATTCTTTTATCTTTGCAAATCAACATGGTTAGTATACAGACAAGTACAGTAGTTCTGTATATTTAAAGCTTTTCTTGTCTATCCAGTTGTCTGTCTTCCTTTCCATGTTGACTGAAAATGGGTGCAGTTGCTTGGCCAAATCAGGCTGGATTGTCGTCATACCTCCAGATTTAAATCACCTTTGAGAAGACAAACTGGTGTAAGAAGACTATTAATAATGTCAGTTGAGACATTGAATATTGACAAGCTGTTTCTTTGGTGAAAAAACAGCATATCACTTGGAATTCATACTGTATTTGGCTAACTTGAATAAGCATTCTTAGCAGGGTTTGCTGGACAGCAGTCAATCTCAGGTTGTAAATTTGCTCGCTGAGCTAGAAGGTTTGTGTTCAGATGTTTCATCACCATGCTAGGTAACATCAGTGAGTTTCCGATGAAGTGCTAGTGTTTTGTCCTGCTTTGAATTTGTGTTGGTCTGTTAAGGTGGGTGATATCCTTTCCGATTCTTTTACTTGGAGGTTAGTAAATGGGGTCGAAATCGATGTGTTTATTGATGGAGTTCCAGTTTGAATGCTAGTTCTCTAGGAATTCCCATGCGTGTCTCTGTTTAGCCTGTCCTAGGATGGATGTGTTGTCCCAGTCGAATTGGTGTCCTTTTTCATCTGTATGCAAGGATACTAATACTGATGAACCGAAAAAACCCTATACCAACAACAAGCAAAATGTCTGTCATTTATAAAATACCATGCAAGGACTGATTTGAATGTGAGCATAAGAAGTACAGTTAGTAAGTTTGCAGATGACACCAAAATTGGAGGTGTAGTGGACAGTGAAGAGGGTTACCTCAGATTACCTCAGCAGAATCTTGACCAGATGGGCCAGTCGGCTGAGAAGTGGCAGATGGACGCGAGGTGTTGCATTTTGGGAAAGCAAATCTTAGCAGGACTTATACATTTAATGGTAAGGTCCGAGGAAGTGTTGCTGAACAGAGACCTTGGAGTGCAGGTTCATAGCTCCTTGAAAGTAGAGTTGTAGGTAGATAGGATAGTGAAGAAGGCGTGTGGTATGCTTTCTTTTATTGGTCAGAGTATTGAGTACAGGAGTTGGGAGGTCATGTTGCAGCTGTACAAGACATGGGTTAGGCCACTGTTGGGATATTGTGTGCAGTTCTGGTCTCCTTCCTATCGGAAAGATGTTGTGGAAGTTGAAAGGGTTCAGAAAAGATTTGCAAGGATGTTGCCAGGGTTGGAGGATCTGAGCTACAGGGAGAGGCTGAACAGGCTGGGGCTGTTTTCCCTGGAGCATCGGAGGCTGAGGGGTGACCTTATACAGGTTTATGAGGGACATGGATAGGGTAAATCGGCAAAGTCTTTTTTCCCTGTGGTTGGGGAGTCTCGAACAAGAGGGCATAGGTTTTGGGTGTGACGGGAAAGATATAAAAGAGACCTAAGGGGCAACTTTTTCACACAGATGGTGGTACATGTATGGAATGAGCTGCCAGAGGAAGTGGTGGAGGCTGGTACAATTGCAACATTTAAGAAGCATCTGGATGGGTATATGAATAGGAAGGGTTTGGAGGGATATGGGCCGGGTGGTGGCAAGTGGGACTAGATTGAGTTGGAATATCTGGTTGGCATGGACAGTTTGGACCGAAGGGTCTGTTTCCATGCTGTACATCTCTATGACTGCCCCAAACAGTACATCGGACAGACAGACATTAAACTAGCCACCAGGATACACGAACACCAACTAGCAACCAAAAGACATGACCCACTATCACTAGTATCCTTACACACAGATGAAGAAGGACACCACTTTGACTGGGACAATACATCCATCCTAGGACAGGCTAAATAGAGACATGTACAGGAATTCAGAAAGACAGAGTATTCAAACCGGAACTCCTTCAATAAACGCTTTGATTTAGACCCATTTAACAACGTCTGATGAAAAGAACCAAAAATGATATCACCCACTTTAACAGAAGAAGACACGTAAATAGAAAGTGGGACAGAACACCAGCACTTCACCAGAGGCTCACTGATGATGTTACCTAGCATACGAAATGTCTGAAAACAAACTTTCCAGCTCAACGAGCAAACTTACAACCTGAACCTCAACTTGAGGTACGAATCTTCTCAAAAATCGCAAAGCACTCCATCTCTTGAGCTCTGTGCTGTTTTTACTTTTCCCTTTACTCTTATTCAGTTGTCTTTGAGAATAACTGTTGCACTCGTGTAGTCAAGTCTCTCATAACTTGATTTGCACATCCTCCATAAACTGGGTAATTTGGATGTCCAGTTCAAAACCTGAAATAGTATATAAAGCTGAATAAAACATTGTTTTTTTTAATAATGCTTTAGAGCTACTTGAACTCTGTCAAAAACTTGTTTCAATTTTAGTTAAAAGGATTATAAAGCACCCTTGTACTGTACTTTCAAAACAGTTTTTATAGTTTTTCAGCACTCTGCACTTGCCCCTTGTTGAATGAAATTAAATTTCAGAAATTGTATGAATGAGCATTTGTCAGCTATTACTTAAACTTTAACCAGAGGAAATGAATTCTAAAAGTAGTAAAGTGTATAAATAAGGGGATAATCTCTGGGGTGCAGAAGAGCTGCAACAGACTACAAAGGATTTTATACAACAAGGAATTAGGAATGTTAATGGATCGAGTTAAAGGGATAAATGAATTAATGTTACTGGTAGTCTGTTAATTGTTTTATTTTTATTTTGTAAAGGGGAATGACTATTTTTTCTGATAAATTGGCAAGCATAATTATCCAGTCTTTGTGCAGTATTACCTCTACCATTGTCAAAACAAAGTACACCATTTTTCCAAGTCAAAGGATACAGTTCAACAGGCTAATATGAATTATTACTGAGATTTTTCCAAAGCGCTTACAGCAGCAGCCGTTCTTTCATTCGGTGCAACTTGAATTTGCTGACAGGACTGCCTACTTGATGCCTTGAGTTTTGGAATTGTAACCTGTTTTTGTCATCTATATCTAGGACTAAATACATGATTAGAGTTACTGAACAGATGCCTGGATTGATCCATTGTAGGTGAATATGCACTGTAGTGGTTCATTAGTAATGAACATCATTGTTATTTGACTGGAATGTTTAATTTTATGAAATTTGAATGGTAGTTACTTCCTAAGAAACTGTGGTAGTGAAATGCAATTGCACTTTTAAAGTGATCCTTTTCTTTGGTGTTCGATGCATTTACAGAATTATGCAAGGCAGCATAGAAGAGACTGGCCTTGCAGGAACTGGGGTGCATCATTATCCGCAATAATATTTTAAGATTGTGTTTCCATTATGGTTGAGTTTCTGTTAACACTATTTGTGTTTTTGTGACAGTCCTTCACTTGGACTATCTAACCCATTTTAAAACATTTTCTTTTAAGAGTAGAAAGAGGCAATGTTTCAAGAATGCAGCTCAACATCACCCTTTCAGGTGCAATAAGGGATGGGCAATAAATACCAGACCAGGCAGCCGGCGATATCATGTCCCACATGTGAATAAAAGAAATCTAGTTCTTTCTGTGCCTGCTCTCTGAAGGAGCAGCTCCTCTAGTGCCATTTCTCTGCTCCTTTGTAAATCTGAGTGTTTTCCTTTCCTGATGATAATCATGTTCCTCCTTGAATGTCTCCACCACATTGTCTTAATGTAACTATTGGGTAATTTGTTCATGTACCACTCAAAACATCTTATTTGAAATTTTAAAATGATACTGTGTAAAAACATAATATTTAGCATGTTGAGTTAACGTTTGAAGTGTTAACAATTTACTGTATTTGTAATCATAGGTTTTTGATTGTTTAGAATCTGAATGTGTGTCTGCCCTACCTCATAGTTCATGATTTTTCCTAAATTTCTATTTGACCTAGTACTCAGTCTGCCATGGCGTTCAAGAGGGAAACAGAACAGCGATGTTACGTTTGTTGCACTGTAGTTTAATTTAGCTCTGTTTTACTAATGTGGAAAGTACTTCACTGTCTAATTTTGTAAGTTTTAGAGTGTAGGGCAGACTGGACTGTTGCAATAATTGTTATTCAGCCTAGACAAATGCCAGAGAAAATGGAAAAATCAAATTTGAGGAGCAGGTGGGAACTTGAAGAGTTACAGAATGACCATGAAGTTGCCAGTGTGTTGTCAAACATTTAATTGGATCAGCAGTGATTTTTGTGGAAAGGACTCCTCGTGCCATCATTCCCTGATCAAGCTTATATACAACTCTTATCCCATGCCAGCTTGTTTGACTCTTAACTGTCTACCAAACTTTACTGTAATGGTTAAAGAAGGCAGCCCATCCCATATTCTGTCAGTGTTTCATGTCCTCAGAATGATAGAGAATTGGGCAGCCTGACATTAAACCTATGGCAAATGCTTTAAGCAAATTTAACAACATAATCACTACTCTTTTATTTGTTGTTTATTCCTTTCTGGTATGGTCAGTTTCTTTTCCAGCTGATCCCTCATCACCTTCTACCTTTACTGTTCTCCTCCTGGTACCTCTCAAGGATCTTTCTGTAACTGCTTCCTGTTTCTTGCCCTTCCCATGCTGCTTGGTGACATCACCTGCAATCATAACTCTAGTTTCAATATATATGCTGAAGACACCCTGGTCCATTTGTCAACTTATCCCTTTACCTCTCCATTGTCTTTAAACTGCTCAAACAAGGAGAAAAGAGCAGCAGGAGCTGTGAGGGTGACTGTCGCTGGTATTAAGACAGCAACAGACTGACTGGCATCAAGGAGCTCTAGCTAAATTGGAGTCAGTGGTAATCAGGAAGAGCTCTCCATTGGTTGGAGATCTTCATTTTTATTTTCAAATTTCTTCATGGCCTTTTAACCTTTTGTATCTCTGTAATGCCCTCCATTACTGTGACCTTCCTTGATATAGAGTCATAGAGATGTACAGCATGGAAGCAGACCCTTCGATCCAACTCGTCCATGCTGACCAGATATCCCAACCCAATCTAGTCCCACCTGCCAGCACCCGGCCCATATCCCTCCAAACCCTCTTAAACGTTGCAATTGTACCAGCCTTCACCACTTCCTCTGGCAGCTCATTCCATACACGTACCACAATCTGCGTGAAAAAGTTGCCCCACAGGTGTCACTTATATCTTTCCCCTCTCACCCTAAACCTATGCCCTCTAGTTCTGGACTCCCCGACCCCAGGGAAAAGACCTTGCCTATTTACCCTATCCATGCCACTCATAATCTTGTAAACCTCTATAAGTTCACCCCTCAGTCTTTGATGCTCCAGGGAAAACAGCCCCAGCCTGTTCAGTCTCTCCCCATAAAGCTCAAATCCTCCAACCCTGGCAATATCCTTAAATCTTTTCTGAACCCTTTCAAGTTTCACAGCGTCTTTCCAATAGGATGAAGACCAGAATTACACGCAGAATTCCAACAGTGGCCTAACCAATGTCCTGTACAGCCGCAACATGACCTCCCAACTCCTGTACTCAATACTCTGACCAATAAAGGAAAGCATACCAAGCACAGCCTTCACTATCCTATCTACCTGTAACTCCACTTTCATGGAGCTATGAACCTGTCTCTACTTCAAGTTTCTCCTTTTATCCTTTCTAGCTTTCCTTTTCTGTATCTTCTCTAAGATGCTTCTTAAAACTTGGTCTCTTTGTTCTAATGTCTTTGTTTGACACTTCTGTTAAAGCTCCCTGATATGTACTAAATGTACTGTCAATGTTTATTATAGTTGTGGGATAATAGTGTGTAACTCCGTTCATACATGGTCTGGTTGAAGGTACGGTGTTTGCTGTTCTAATATGCTTATGTGGAGAGAACATTAACCTCTAAATATGTAAAATTTATCAAAATTCTAAGTTAATTCACTGTTATGAAGCAGGAATGGAAGCTAGAGTGCACATCAGCCCCTTTCTTTACTAATGTCGGAACGATGTTGAATAGATATGCCGTGTTTGTCTCCAGAGCCGTTAGGCCCAGTTGAAGATGAGATTTTCACATGCATCTCGTGAGCTAATAGATTCACACCAGCACTAAACTGTAAGCTGACATTATTTTTGTTTGGAAGCAAGCTGAACATAAACTTTTCTGTACAGGCAGCAATATAGATTCTCAATCGTTGGCCTCACTAACCTTTTAATGATTGGGGTTTCTAGTTTCAATAGCTATGCTTTTTTTACTCTTAAATCTATCAACCTGAAGTTATTAATGTAGAGTTATTGTCTCAGGCATCAGGCCCATTTAAACATGGGATTTTCACAAGCATCTTTTTGAGGTTGGATTCACATCAACCAGAAACCATAAATTGTCATTCTTTTGTCTGGGAGTAAGCTGAACATCAACATTTTTCATATGTAAGTAATATAGCTTTCCAGTCATTGGCCTCATTGACACAAGGGTATATCCAACTACCTGAAAATACCAAATGATGACTGTCAGACAGCAATTTCTCACGCTATGAATCTGGCCCTCAGTATAGAGATGGTGGTTTCTGCATCATCAGAAGTCTCAAAGCATTTCATAGCTACTTTTTTGAATTAGTTCTATAATGAGTGCTTAAATCCCCACTCTTGCATTTCTGAGAAATGTTCATGTCTTGCATAGAGCTTGTGTATCTACGTAGAAATCGTGCCATGATTACAATAATGTTCAGTCGGTTTCCTTAATCAACAAGTGAAGGAGTCAATTTAAAACTACGCTGCAAATCAGTCTTTAGCTCATGGAATGTTTTTGAATCTGTTTGATTTGTGTAATAACGCAATAAATAGAGATTGTACTTTAAATTTTAGTCCTTGAATTGTAGGTAATGCATTTGTTTTTAATATCCTGATGTTTTATTGCATGTCAGTTCTTGCATCAGCTGCCTTATGATGTTGTAATGTACCTCCTGCAATTAAAATATGGTAGCAAGCCAAATTTAATTATAAATGGTTTCCAATCTACAGAATAATTTATAAATTACTTTCAAGAAGCATGCCCATATAATTGGCATTGTAATTTTATTTCATACTTTGTCAAATGATGTTCCTCTTGGTTCGTGAACTATGATTTGTAGGCCTTGCTTGTGTGATTGCTGCAATTAGTGCATTTTTTTTTGTAAAATGAAACTGTTCATAATGCACATTGAAGCTACGCCTATAGAAACTTCAATGCTGATCCTGTAATGTTGTAAAATGTGTTAGGAGTGCAAGATTGAAATCCATTGTTACGACAGTTTGATGTATGCATTGTGCAGTATGTGGAATATTGCTGAGAAACCAGTGGATCACTGGTTTAGGATGTTCATTATTACTGTCAGAGGTCACAAGTTAGATCAGTAGAAAGGTGAATGAAATATTACATGCAGATCTCCAATGATTTCCGTTTAAGGCTGGAAGTGCTGCTAATTAACATGAGTGCAGGATTTATTTGGGGAAACAAAGCTATGATGCATTGGGCAGTTGAAGAAGATGTGGAAATTGGAGAGCAATATTCTTTTCATACAGGGGAAGGACAGGATGCAAGAGGTTTATAGAGAAGTATTTATAAGTAAGTGGGCATAAGGTTGACAAATAGAGTATAATGAAAAATACAAAGTTCATTTTGGAAGGGACAGCACAAGTTTAGTATTATTTAAATGGAGAAAATTTGCAGAAAGCCACAACACAAAACTTGAAGTACTTGTGCATGAAACACAAAGCTGGTGCAGCAGATAATCTGGAATGCGAATGGAATGTTGGCCCTTATTTCAAGAAGATGAAGCAGAAAGGTGTTTGGAAGTCTAACTGCAGTTTTACAAGGTGCAGATAAGACCATGTTTCAAGTGTTTTGAGCAGTTTTGGTTCCACTAAGGAAAAATATCGGAGGCAGTTCAGAAAAGGTTCACCAGGGTTCCTGTTATGGAGGAATTATCTGATAAGCAAAGGCTAAACAGATTTGTTCTGAACTCCTGAGAGTAGAACCATGAGAGGTGATCTCATTGAATCATATATAATTCCTAAGGGACTTGACAGGGGAAAGGAATTAAGGGGCACAAATTTAAGACCGGAATGAGGAGAAATTTTGAGGGTTGAGAGTCTTTGAAACTCCTTGCTGCAGAGTCTGAGATAGTGAGAGTTTTGATCAGTAAGGGAATCGGTGTTATGGGACAGGAAAGTGGACTTGAGGAATGGCAGATCGGCCATGATCCTATTGAACAGTGGCGCAAACTTGAGGAGCCAATTGGCCTACTTTATTTCTCTTTTGTTCTGGTCTTATCCTTTTTAAGTCAGGTTGAAACAATAACTTTTGAGCAAAAAGGCCTAATTAAAAGAGGTAGTTGCTTGATTCAGAGTTAGCATTCAGGCACTTGGAACTTCTGTATCTGAATGAAGTGAGGTCACTGTAGGTAAAAAGTGTCTCTGAGCAGATATATATAAAGAAATTATATAAAGACATGGCCTGCATGCACCAAGACTTGAGAGAGTAATGTAGACTGAATGAATATGCTGTTGGCAATTTTGTTCAACGTGGGAATTAGGTGCAAATGGGGATAGAGATGCTCTTACTAACGTTTATTGCAAGAAGTAAACTCTCCAGAGTGAAATATGAGTGGGAGAAGACTAAAGGCATGGATCCAGCAGTGAGATCAGTGGCTGAATGACGTCACAAATCAGTGTGATGGAAGAGCAGTGAAAACTGAGTTAGGAGGTCTGGTGAATATTTGTAATCTTGAAAAGTAAGTTCTTCAGTTTGTGTTTAGGTCTGTGGTTGCTTTTCCTTAAAAATAGCTGCTCAAATATAAGGTGGATACTGTTTCTTTTTATTTTACAGAAGTTAGATATTACAATAAAGTATCAAGAGAAGGGAGTCTAAAGTAACTCATTCTTAAGGTAAATAGATTAGTGATGAAAGTATAGGTAATGTGTTACCTCTGGACATCAGTGTGGTCTAGAGGAAACACATGATTGCAGTTTGAATTTAGGAAGAGTTGGAGTTGGAATCTGCATTGCAGACGTTGTGCCCCCACATCAAGAAAGGGGGAAATTACCCAGCCGCTTTACTCCAGAGTCAGCCAGACTCAATAATTCAGTTGGTCTGTTATCAAGGACATGTACCTGTGACTGCCGCTGAAGAAGGTACAAGGACCCAGGATATTGTAATTGAGGAACCTAGTCCCCTGAAATTGTACAACGTTTACAAGGTTTTTGCAAGTTGTGTGGTTGAGAGTAGGAACTGCAGGGAGAATCGGTAAACTGACCACGACATCTTGATACAGTGAGCCATTGAGGTAGTAATATTAGGGGGAGTATAATTTGGGGATAGATAGTGTTCTCTGTAGCTATGACCAGAAGCTGTGAAGGCTGTGTTGCCTGTCTGGTGCCAGATTAGGACATCTCCTTGGGATTGGAGAAAATTTGGAGTAGGAGGGGAGGGATTCATTTGTCAAGTACATTTTTACCAAATGCATTGGGTCTAGAAAGGAGGTTCTGTTAAAAGATTTTCGTTAGGAGTTAGAACTTGCAAGTTGATTATTTCTGGGTTTATCTGAGCCATGGGTAAAATGGCTCAGAGTAAATAAAGGAAAGTTCAATGCGTGGCTCAAACATTGTAGGTGGAATGGGTTTCAGTTCATAGGGCATTGACACTGGTACAGGGGTAGAAGGGAGCTCTCCCAGTGGGAAGGGATTCATTTGCACCTTGCTAAGGTCCTATGCTCCAGATCTCCCTGGCCAAGATGGTCTGGTGCTTGTTGCAGTGAGTCACGTGTGAAGCCTTGGAGGTAATGCACTCATAGATGGCAATGATGGAGCAGTTCATGACACTCCTGGCCTTGGATGGACCCAGGCCAGCACTGAATACATGTATATTGAGCAGCTCGGTTTCTAAAGCTTCCTCTGTGACTTGGGTGGCTTTCAGTTGACTTTGTTGAGTGACTGTTTTGATGCCTTTCAGAATGCAGCACCGTTTGCTGCAGACACTAACTCAGGCATGACATTTGATCTCAGCAAATTCAAAATAAATTCGTGCTGGCCTATATAGAGATCAAAACTGTGACATTGGTGTAACCAACCCGCCAACTGGCCACGTTTTATGTAAAGTCCAGAGGACCCTAGGGCTGCTCTTCAGAGTGGTTTAATCTGAGCATCACCATGCCTCAGTGGAAAGAGATTGAGAAGCTGGGGCCTTCCCAGTTTTCTCAGCTGGTAATTGTGTTGTTGGCATTACTCTATTGCAAGCTAGCTGTTCAGCCATCTCCGCTTTGATGCTATCCTTGACCAACTTCGTTAACCACAGATGCCTCATCCTCCTTATCAGTTCTGGATGAAAGTTTGCTTGCTGAGTTGGAAGGTTCATTTTCAGACGTTTCATCACCATACTAGCTAGCATCTTCAGTGAGCCTCCAGTGAAGCACTCATGTTATAGTCTGCTTTATATTTGTGCTTAGGTATCCTTAAATTGGGGATGTCATTTCCTGTGTTGATGTCATTTCCCATTTTTTTTCTCAGAGGGTGATGAGTGGCATCCAAATCGATGTGATTGTTTGATAGAGTTCTGGTTGGAATGCCATGTTTCAAGGAATTCTCATGTGTGTCTCTGTTTGGCTTGTCCTAGATGGATGTGTTGCCCCAATCAAAGTGGTGTCCTTCCTCATCTGTATGTAAGGATACTAGTGATGGTGGCTCATGTCTTTTTGTGGGTAGTTGATCATGTATTGTGTTGGCTAGTTTTCTGCCTGTTTGTCCACTGTAGTGTTTGTTTCAGTTCTTGCAAGGTATTTTGTAAATGATGTTCGTTTTGTTTGTCTGTATAGGGTCTTTCAAGTTCATTAGCTGCTGTTTTCGTGTTTGGTGGGTTTGTGTGCTACCATGATGCCAAGATGTCTGAGTAGTCTGACAGTCATTTCTGAGATGTCTTTGTGGGGGAGAGTGGCTTGGGTTTCTGGGCACATGTCTGCTCGTTTGGGTTTGTTGCTGAGAAATCAACAGACATGTTCATTGGGTACCCGTACTTTTTGAATATGCTGTAGAAATGGTTTTCTTCTGCTCTTCGTAGTTCCTCAGTGCTGCAGTGTGTGGTGGGCTTATTGCAGTAATGTTCTAACACTGCTTCGTTTGTGGGTATTGGGCTGATTTGCTTCTGTAGTTCAGTATTTGGGTCAGTATGTGTTGTTTTTCTGTAGACGCTGGTTTGAAGTTCCCCATTGATTCTTCGTTCTACTGTGACATCTAGGGATAGCAGTTTGTTGTGGTTTTCCTCCTCTTTTGTGACCAGAATAAACTTTTGCTGAGCGTTATGAAATCTCTGCTTAAATAACTGCCACTGCTCATCTTCTAACCTTCCCCTTGGTCTATTTCCCATAAATAAAGGCAATTAAATGCATAATGTAAGTTGACACTGGTTTGCGATCTGAGTTGATTTTCCCTCAAATTTAATCAAAATTCTACTGTGTTGTGATATTTACCAGCAGAGACTCATTAACTATGAAACTTCTTATTAATTTTACCTCATCATGTATTACTTTATCTGAAAGAGCCTGTTCTTGGGTAGGTTTTTTTTAAATTTTGATTTGTTAGGTGCTTAGTTCTTGACATTGGAGTCACAGGTAGACTGGGCTGTGAAGAAGGCATTTGGCATGGTTTCCTTCATTGATCAGAACACTGAGTTTGGGGGTCAGGATGTCATGTAGTGTCCAGGACACTAGAGGGCACTTTTGGAGAACTGGAGGGTTGGAGTTATAGGGAGAGGCTGAATAGGTTGGGTCTTTTTCTCCTTGGAGTGTTGGAGACTGAGGGATGACTATGGAGGTTTATAAAAGTGTGAGGGGCACAGATAGGGTGAAGAACCAAGGTCTTTTCCCTAGGGTAAGGTTGTCCAAAGCTGGAAGGCATAGATTTAAGGTGAGAGGAGAAAGATTTTAAAAAGGATCTAGGGCTAACTTTTTTTAATGCAGAGGGTGATGTGTGTATGGAGTGAGATGCTAGATGAAGTGGTGGAGGAAGGTTTAATTAAAAGACATTTGGATGGGTTTATGAATAGGAAGGGTTTAGGGAAATATAGATGCTGGCAAATGAGATTAGGTCAGATTGGGGTGTCTGGTTGGTGACCAAAGAGTCTGTTTCTTTGCTGTATGGATCTATGACTCCAGTATGTCTAACTATATCACTTTAAAATAGTTACAATGTGAATACAGGCCTTCAAAAATATAAAAAAAACCCACATTGGATTTGATCATCCAGAATTTCTTGGATTCTTGAGTAATTTCTAAGGATTGGAAGGTGGCAAACTACTTTTTTAATGAAGAAGGAGAGGAAACTTGTTAACAAGTATAATGTTCTGCTAACCTGAATGAGTACATTGCCATGTTGTAGCCTGAATAACACTGTGCATGCTTTGTTCAGAGAGAATTAACTTGTATATGGCCATAATAAAATTGGTGAACGCACACTGAACAGGCAGCTTGTACCAAACTTTTAAAGGAAGCGTAATCTATTGACCAGGTAGTCTTATACCAATAAAAGGCAAAATGTTAGATCTTATACACTGTAGTCTCTCCTGTACAGAAGTCTTTTTTTTGTTGGAAACATCACTTGTCTGGGAGATATTTGAGCAGACCCTCACATGCTTTACTACAGTATCTTTGGAAAGGTAATATTCAGTAATGGATAAGTAAAATTTCTGTTTCTCCTTCTTAATGTTTTATCACTATTTAATGTTTCAGTTATGTATTTATGTTGTTGATATTTTCTGGTGTCCTCAGTTGTGGTTGGCATTCAACCATCATTCTGCAAAGAGGAAGATTCCAAACGCATAAAGGGCTTGTTCCCAAGTATTCTGGACTGGAGAAGCTGCAGTGTTTTCAGAATATGCAGGCCACTTAAAAAACCAAATGAATAAGGAAGAGTCAACACTGATTTTAAGAAAAAAAATATTGTTTTTCATGAAATCTTTTCTTAAAAATTATATCGTGGGGTTTGGTCAGCAGTAGTGAGGTCAACATCCCTTGTTCATTCTAAATTTCAGAGAAACATAGAAAGTAGGAACAGCAGTAGGACATTTAGCCCTTTTGAGCCTGCTGCACATCTAATATGATTATGGCTGATCATTCAACTCAGTACCCTGTTTTCCCCCTATACTCTTTGATCCCTTTAGCACGAAGAACTATGTCTAACTTATTCTTAAAAATATTGTTTTGAGCTCATCTGCTTTGTGCTAAAAATTCCACATGTTCACCTCTGTGCTCATCTCAGTCCTAAATGGCCTATCCTGTTTCCTTAGACAGTGACCACTCGTTCTGGACTCTCCATTATCCGGGAACATTCTTCCTGTGTTTTACCCTCTCTAGTCCTATTAGAATTTATCAGTTTTTGTGAGATCTGTTCTACCCCCAGCCCATCCCAATTCTTCTAAAGTTCAGTGAATATAGTACTAACTGATCCAGCCTAATTTTATATACCAGTCCTGTCATCCAGGACTCATTGTGGTAAAACTTGTGCTCTCTACATAGCCAGAACGTCCATTCTCAGATAAGGAAACCAAAACTGCAGACAGTAATCCAGGTGTCATCTCAGCAAGGTACTGTCCAGTTCAAGAAAGATATCCCTTTTTCTTGACTTGTATCCTATCGATATTTGCAGCTTTTAATACCTGCTGCATTTGTATGCATGCTTTCAATAACTGGTATACAAGGAAACCGTGTCTTGTTGTACCCCATCTTATCCCAATCTATCACCGTTCAGATAATGTGCCTTTGTAACTTATCTACCAAAGTGGAGACCTGTATATTTATCCATATTATTCTTCATTTGCCTACTCACTTACTTGTCAAAATCATCTTGAGGCGTCTCTGCATTCTTTTCACTGGTCACCCTCCCACCCAGCATTGTCATGTGCCACATTTGAGATATTACATTCAGTACCCTCATCTAAATCATGAACATATATTGCGAATAGTTGGAATTGTAGCACTGATCCCTGCAATGCCTCATAAGTCACTGGCTGCCACTTGGTGATAGCCCATTTATCCCTGATCTTTGTGTCCTGCCTGTCAACCAGTTCTCTAACCATGTCAGTGCACTAACTTGCAATCTCATGAGCTTTATTTTTGCATGCTAACCTCTTATGTGGGACTTTTTTTTTGGATGCCTTCTGGAAGTGTGTAAACCAAAACTGCTCTTCCCCTCTCCCCCACCCCCGCCCCATCAATTCTTCTCGTTATATACTCAAAATTCCAGAAGATTTGTCAAGTGTGTTTTCTTCTTTTTTATATAACAGTGCTGGTTCTGTCCAATCGCGTCACAGTTTTCCATGTGCTCTGCTATTAAAGCTTTCATCACAGACTCTAACATTTTCCCTACTACTGACGTCAGGTTAGCTGGTCTATATTTTTTTTTGTTTCCTCTCTGCCTTTGTTTTTTCAAATAGTGTGATTTATATTTGGTACCCTCAATCTTAGAAACTTTCTAGAGTATGTAGAATCTTGAAAGTTGACCACCACTGTATCCACCTTTTCTAGGGCCAGTTCCTTAATTATTCTGGAATGTAGATTATTGGGCCCTGGAAATTTATTGGTTTTTAATCCCATCAATTTGCCTTTTTAGATTAGATTAGATTACTTACAGTGTGGAAACAGGCCCTTCGGCCCAACAAGTCCACACCGCCCCGCCGAAGCGTAACCCACCCATACCCCTACATCTACATCTACATCTACCCCTTACCTAACACTACGGGCAATTTAGCATTGCCAATTCACCTGACCTGCACATCTTTGGTCTGTGGGAGGAAACCCACGCAGACACGGGGAGAACATGCAAACTCCACACAGTCAGTCGCCTGAGGCGGGAATTGAACCCAGGTCTCTGGCGCTGTGAGGCAGCAGTGCTAACCACTGTGCCACCGTGCTGCCCACTAATAGCCAAAGATTTCCTACAATACCTCCCCCTCACTAGATCCTGTGTTCTTCAATATTTTTTTGTGAAGAATATGCATTCGATTGGTCTGCCATCTCTTTGATCCCCATTATAACGTTGCTTGTTTCTGATTGTAAGGACCTAAATGTGTTGTCTTTAATCTTTTCCCTTCACTTATATGGAGAAGCTTTTGTATATCCTGCAAGCTTACTCTTGTACATTACTTTCCCTCTCTTAGTTTGTTCTTCATTTGCTGAACTCTAAGCTGCTGCCAATCCTGTGGCCTATTTGTATGTCCATTTCTGGATCGAACACTGTCCCTAATTTCCCTTGTTATCCATGGTCAGACAACACTCTCTCAAATATTCTTCTATATGACATCAGTTCCAGTCCTGCCCAAGTGCAACCTGTCCAACTTGCACTGATCCCACATTCCCCAGAGCTGGTTCCAATATTCTAGGAATCTAAAATCCACCCCCTTGCACCATTTCTTCAGCTGCATATTCATTGGATGTATCCTTTGATTTGCTCATGGCACTGGAAGCAATCCTGGAATCACTGTCTTTTGAGGTCCCACTTTTTAACTCACTTCTTAACTCAGGACCCACTATGCAGAAGGGTTTAGATGAGTTCAATGTGGGTTAGAACATGATAGAATATAAGTGTATATAAATTGAATACAATGTCTTAAAGTGTGAAAATAACCCTGACAGTAATGAAAGCCAAAAAAGCAGAATGTTTTTGAAGTGAGAGAGTGGGTATTTAGGGTGTAGGTTTGCTCGCTGAGCTGTAGGTTTGATATATAAAAAAAAGTGGGTATTTGTATTACGATCTGTCTTAAATATTTTTGGACATGAATCATTGAAAATTGACATGTAGGTACAACAAGCATTTTGGATAGAATCTTGTATGTTAGATTCTGTTACAAAGGGTTTTGCAGTTTGAGTGAAAAAAATCTCAATACAATCATACAGGATGGGGTGAGGCCACACCTGGAGTAGTTTTGTGATTTATGTTGCCTGAATTATATACATATTTTTCAATCACTTTGTAAGTTTGGGATTCTGAGTTATTATCCAGTAGTTTCTCTGTGCTTAATAATTAACTTGAAAGTATTTCTGTAGCTATGGTGATTTCTTTTAAAACAGTTTTATGGCCTGGCTTTAGTTTTTGTGAAGCACAAGTAGATTGTTTCGCTTTGTCTTTCTTTGTTTTGTAACCCAATGAGTTAAATAATGGGGCCTCAAAGTTTGTTAGTGACTTCTGGAACTTGTTGCTTAAGGGAATCACCCATTGAGAGAGGGAGACTTTTGGTTTCTGTTTTACAGGGGCAGAGCCGTGAAATAATTGGAACAGGATGACTGTATAAACTTATGCTCATAAGTAGGGACGGATAAATAATGAACCAGGTTACCTTTAGTATGAGGAGTTCATGTTGGTCCCAGATTAGAAGTGTTGGTATAAAATCCTGAAGAGGTTACTTAGTTAAGTAACTTAAACCTACCAAGATGTTAGACATAGGGACTCTGGTGTGAGTATTTTATGAAGGATATTTTATGTACAATAGCAAGGATATGCTTTAGTAACTATGCAAAAGCTGTTTGTTTCTTTGCAATCTCTAAAGGAATGTTTTGGGATTAATAGGAGTACAGTTTTACTATGTTTTAAAAATATTTGCATTTCTAATGAAATGGTTTGGTTTATTTGATTTTATCTTCATTTCTTTTAATAAACTTTAGTTTTACTGTTGAAACATTGCATGCTTGTGTTCTCTTCAATAAAACCAAAATAAATAAATAATATAATCTATCAAGCTTGGTTTCAGTATGGCATCTGACTTGTTACAATATCAGCTGGAATCATGTGTGAGAAGTTTTGGTCTTGGCCACATGGGACCAGGAGTGTGCTGTTTGATCAAAAGTTCTGGATAATCAAGGTGTCCATATAATCAATAAAAACACACGATAGTAATAAAAGTAATGGAGAGAGTATACAAGTCACTGTTATACTTTACTTACATCATGTAAATAATGCAACTTTGTCTTCAATATAACTTAGCAGCAGAGAGTCTTCTCACACTCTCCCTCAACTGACTAATCAGTCATGGAGGTAGATCATGGTATTGGAAGAGAAATTGAATCAACCTTTGATATTTTATGTGGCTGTTTGACTGAAAAGTCTATTTACATCGAGATAAATCCTTTTTGGAAAAAAAACTATAATAATTGGACACAATAATAGAAAATTTCATGATGTTTGAGGTATATTATTTTGCTGGTTTATCAAAAGTGCTGTTTCATAAGGTGCCAGTTAAAACAACATTTGATGTACTTGAAACTAAAGCAGCTAAATTTCAAAACCTGCAAAGAGATTTGATGCTATTGTATTCGAAGATTAGACATGCTGCTTTTTTGGTCCCAATAAAGTTAAGAATTTCTTGTTGAATTGTTATTGGGCACTCATCTAATGGTTTATTCAGCAAAAAGTCACAAAGCGATTTGAGACTTAGATCAGTGGCTAACAAGATTACCAATGGAATAGTGTTCATGGGATAGGCCGTAACTGTCGAGACTAACAAATATTGAAAGCTTTAGGAAGTACCACACGTGACACTTGATGAGTAACTTTCCAAGGTGAGGATAGTTAGACTTGGAGCTTTTACGTTTAATTGAATTGAATTTATTGTCACATGTACCGAGGCACAGTGAAAAGCTTTTTTTAACACTCCCTTTCATTGTTCCCCATAGCTGATCAGTGAGTCCACAATCTGTGTTGATACAGTTTGCAGCTTTGACTTCTGGTTCTGTCAGTTGTCCCTACACAGGCTTTGGAGTTCTGTGCAGAAGAAATAAAAATTCGTGGGATTTCTGCCCTTATCCCATCCTATGAACCTTGACTTGGCCAGATTCTCCCCTGATTTTAAAAGCTTTATGCTACTTTAATCATTAACTGCATTTTTGGTTAGCACTTCTAATGTTCTTACTTGTGCAGCCTTCCTTGTAAAACATTTGATGGATAATTTTAAGTTTAATTTACATTTTGTACTTTGAGTGTTGACAGGCTTGGGGAAACATCGGTTTGATTTCATTTTCATAATCACTCTTCTCAGCTAGATACCAAGAGGACTGGAAGCCTGTTTCTATGCATGCATTTTTAATGGGAAGAACTGTGCAGATAGCTAGTGACAGGGGTCCAGAGATAAACAGCTAACTATAGAAATGAATCAATCTGTGTGTGGGGAGAAGATCATAAAGTTGGTCGGGGGTGCAGGGAAGAGAGGTAACAGAGTGGGAGCATCATCCAAAGTCAAAAATCCTTGAATTTGAGAGAGTCATTGAGGTGTACAGCACAGAAATAATCCAACCTATCCATGCCAACCAGATATCTTAAATTAATCTAGTCCCATTTGCCAGCATTTGGCCTGTGTTCCACCTAAACTCTCCTGTTCATATACCTATCCAGATGCCTTTTTAAACGCTGTAATTGTATCCATCTCCTTGACTTGCTCTGCGAGTTCATTCCATACATGCAGCGCCCTCCGCATGAAAAAGCGTCCCATAGGTCCCTTTTAAATCTTGCCCTCTTGCCTTAAACCTATGCCCTCTAGTTATGGACTCTCCTACCATGGGGAAAAGACCTCGGCTATTCACCCTATTCATGTCCCTCATGATTTTATAAACCTCCTAAAAGGTCACCCCTCAGTCTCTGATTCAGCCTCTCCCTATAGCTCAAACCCTCCAACCCTGGCAACATCCTTGTAAGTCTTTTCTGAACCCTTTCAAGTTTTGCAACATCCTTCCAATTGGAAGGAGACCAGAATTGTACGCAATATTCCAACAGTGGCCTAACCAATATCCTGTACAGTCATAACATGACCTCCCAACTCCTGTAGGAGAAAGTGAGGACTGCAGATGCTGGAGATCAGAGCTGAAAATGTGTTGCTGGAAAAGCGCAGCTGGTCAAGCAGCATCCAAGGAGCAGGAGAATCAAAGTTTCGATTCTCCTGAAGAATCGTCAGTCGCCCGAGGCAGGAATTAAAGAAGGGCTCATGCCTGAAACGTCGATTCTCCTGCTCCTTGGATGCTGCCTGACCTGCTGCGCTTTTCCAGCAACACATTTTCAGCTTCCAACTCCTGTACTCAATACTCTGACCAATAAAGGAAAGCATATGTCAGGGAGACCAGAATTACATGCAGTAATCCGAAAGTGGCCTAACCAGTGTTCTGTACAGCCACAACATGACATTCCAACTCCTACGCTTAATGCACAGGTGAATGTAGGCAGATGCCTCCTTCACTACCCTGTCTTCTTGTGACCTACTTTCCAGGAACCTGCATTTCAAGGTCTCTTGGTTCAGCAGCGCTCCCCATGCTCTGTGGGTCATTCAAATAAGAAGTCTGTGGAGGTACTGGTTGTAGAAATGGTAGTTGCTGTGAAGTATATTACACAATTTAGAATTTTGCTTTAACTGTTGCAAAGACTTTGTATTTTTACCTTATCTATTCACAATATGATTAAAGTGATCACCCAGCATTTTTAATTAAAAGGAACTTGAGAAATGGAAATAAAAAGAAGAATGTGAACTGGCAAGAGATGAGAAAGGTGAAGAAAATAACTGAAAATAAGGGGGCTTAAGTTGATGAGAGGAGTAAGAGAAAGTGAAATGGAAATCTTCAAATGGCTGGAGAGAAGGAATCAATGAGAGATGGAAATGCAAAAGCTTGAACTTGAGAGAAAGAGAGTGAGGGGGAACAGATTGACTGACTGACTCGACTAAAGAAAAACTAAGGAAGGAAGAGGAAGAAAGTAGTTCCGAGGATAACTTTGATTACACAGAAGAATTTTATTGACTATTTGGGCGGCACAGTGGTTAGCACTGCTGCCTCACAGTGCCAGAGACCTGGGTTCAATTCCCGTCTCAGGGGACTGCGTGAAACTCCACACAGTCATTCTCCCCGTGCCTGCGTGGGTTTCCTCCGGGTGCTCAGGTTTCCTCCCACAGTCCAAAAATGTGCAGGTTAGGTGAATTGGCCATGCTAAATTGCCCATAGTGTTAGGGGAATGGTCTGGGTGGGTTGCGGGTCAGTGTGGACTTGTTGGTACGAAGGGCTTGTTTCCACACTGTAAGTAATCTAATCTAATCTAAATGTCGTAATATGTAAATTTAGAGGTTGTGATTGAAAAATATTTCACATTTGAGGTGCCAGGACTTATAGTTGTGCTTTGAGTGTTGGATGTGCTTAACATATTTCATGTTATATTATGCTGATGATGTAAGACTGTCACCCATAAAACAACATCCTCATAAACTTGACCTAGTGAGTTATTTCCAGTGAAAAAGTAGATTAAGTCATGTTGCAAAGTTACATTATAAATTGAGTCGCAGTGGTGGGAGCTCGTGTTGTAACAGTACCAAAACCAATGTTAATGTGCTAAAAAAGTGGATTTGTATTGTGATCCTCAAATAGAAAACTGTGAATTGAAGGGATAGGAAAGTAAGTTTCATAACAAGTCATCTAAGGGGTATTGGCAAATTTCACTTACTCCTACAGCCAAAGAAATGGTTGCATTCATAATCCCGAATGATCTTCTGAATGTAAAATTGGCAAATTACCCCCTCCAGCCTGTTCCATCATTCAATTTGCTCATGGCTGATCTAATTGTCACTTCAAATCCACGTTCTTGCCTGCCTTTGGTAACCCTTGCATAGCAACAATCTATCCAACTCTGCTTTGAAAATATTCGAGGACTCTTTTAGTTTTCAGAATTCCCTCAATCTGTTTTAAATAGGCAATTCTAATCTTTTTAAATAATGACCTCCAATTTCAGATTCTTCTATAAGAGGAAACATCCTCTCCACATCAAACCTGTCAAGATTTCTCAGGGTCTATGTCTCAAGACCATAAGAGATAAGAGCAGAAATTAGGCCATTCAACCCATTGAGTTTGCTCTGCCATTCAATCATAACTGATCAGCTTCTCATCCTCATTCTCCTGCTTTCTCCCTGTAACCCTGACACCGGAGAACCGATCTAGTGGGCGGCACGGTGGCAAGCACTGCTGCCTCACAGCGCCAGAGACACGGGTTCACTTCCCGCCTCAGGCAATTGACTGTGTGGAGTTTGCACATTCTCCTGTTGTCTGCATGGGTTTCCTCCGGGTGCTCCGGTTTCCTCCCACAATCCAAAAATGTGCAGGTTAGGCAAATTGGCCATGCTAAATTGTCCGTAGTGTTAGGTGAAGGGGTAAATGTAGGGGAATGGGTCTGGGTGGGTTGCGCTTCGGCGGATCGGTGTGGACTTGTTAGGCCGAAGGGCCTGTTTCCACACTGAGATTAGATTACTTACAGTCTTCGTTCTTAGTATTCACCTCTTACTCTTCTGGATGTAGGTTTACTTGCTGAGCGAGAAAACAAACCTTCTAGCTCAGCAAGCACACCTACATCCAGCAACTCAACCTGAGCTGCAGATCTTCCCAAAACCTTCTTAGTCTTCTAAGCACCAGTGGATACAAGCCTAGCTTGTTCAACTTGTCTCTCATTCTAGCTATTAGTCTGGTAACCCTTCTCTGCCCTGCCTCCAATATATTTTCATCCTTCCTGACACAAGGTGACTAGTACTATGTGCAGCACTCTAGATGCGGTCTCACCAAGTATATTTGAATCATGAGCTCCAACTTTTGTATTCAATTCTGTTCCATTAGATTTCCTATTTACTTGCTGTATCTGCATGCAGCCCTTTTATTGTTTATGCATATAGATATACAGATATCTCTGAACTCCGACCTCTGCAATCTCTCACCATTTAGATAAATCCTTTTTCTTGCGAAAATGGACAATTTCGCGTTTTTCCACTTTGTACTCCATTTATCAGATCTTTGCCAATTCATTTAACCTATCTTTCTATAACCTCTTAATGGAACTCTTCACAACATAGTTTGGCTGATAACAAAAAGATGGATAGCTATGTGACAGTCATACCTTCCATCCCTTCATCCAAGTCATTATTAAACATTAGAAACAGTTGAGGTCCTAATGCCAGTCCTGGGTCACACCACTTGTTGCATCTTGCCACATAGGTTCCCACCATCCTCTGAGTGAAAATTATTTTCTTCAAATCCCCTCCAAATCTCATGCTGTTGACCGTATAATTACGCCTCCATGTTATCAACATTCCAACTAAGTCGAAACAGCTGCTTTCTATCCACCCTGACCCTGCCACTCTATCTTATACACCCTCAATCAGCGACCCCTCTTCCCAACCCTGCCTTCTCTGCTCTGAGGAAACTACCTGAGCCTATCCAGCCCTCCTTCACAGCTAAAATGCTGTAACCTGGGAACTGACCTTGTGAATCTCCTCTACACCCCTTCCAGCAACCACATCCTTCCAATAATGTGGCAACCAAAATTGCACACACTATGCAAGCCATGGCCTTCCTAAAGGTTTGTTCAGCTTGAACATAACTTTCCAGCTTTTATAATCTATGATGGATAAAGGCACCTTGCCTAATCTGTCCTACTGCCTTCAGGCATCTGTAGGTAAGTACCCCCAATAACTGTTTCTCTGTGCTTCCTGGTATCCTGCCATTCATTGAATGCTCCTTTGTTACTTCTTTCAAATGGTATTGTTTTAATGCTGTATGCATTCAGATATAGTCTTTAGTTTAATCCTAATATTCTTTTTGTGAATTTAGATTAGATTAGATTAGATTACTACAGTGTGGAAACAGGCCCTTCGGCCCAACAAGTCCACACTGCCCCACCGAAGTGCAACCCACCCATACCCCTACATCTACCCCTTACCTAACACTACGGGCAATTTAGTATGGCCAATCCACCTGACCTGCACATCTTTGGACTGTGGGAGGAAACCGGAGCACCCGGAGGAAACCCACGCAGACACGGGGAGAATGTGCAAACTCCACACAGTCAGTCGCCTGAGTCGGGAATTGAACACAGGTCTCTGGCGCTGTGAGGCAGCAGTGCTAACCACTGTGCCACCGTGCCGCCCTAATCTTACATGTTGGTTGACCGTTAGATTTGCACTCCCTGTATCCATTTTGCTCTTTTTATCATTTGCTGCATTAATACTTTTCCCTTTCTGACTTTAACGCTTTGATTTACCACATTTCCCAAACTTGATTCCTTGTATACCGTTTAGTTTCCCCTCTCCTTCCCAAGTTAGGCAGCTGGCGAGAACATTGGGCTCGGCATGACTCAGATGGCAGCTGCCTCTTCTATGCAGATCCCTTTCTCCCCGTACTGGTGCCACCCCCACATTTCTCCCATAGCAATCTTTGAGCCACATATTCACCTCTGTA
This sequence comes from Chiloscyllium punctatum, assembly GCF_047496795.1. Taxonomy (NCBI): domain Eukaryota; kingdom Metazoa; phylum Chordata; class Chondrichthyes; order Orectolobiformes; family Hemiscylliidae; genus Chiloscyllium; species Chiloscyllium punctatum. The sequence goes on along the minus strand of NC_092743.1, from coordinate 99,350,340 downwards.
ATCTGATTTGTTTGTTAATTTGCATCTGGCTCACGTAGCAAAACAAAGATTATGATATTTGAGATTCTGCTCAATTTGGTGCCTAGGTGATCTTGTTGACTTTGCAGAATATTTTTCATTGTTTTACCTATGTCATGGAAACCCACATGGTCCATGATGATTGGATACTCTCCCTCCCACTGCAAGTTCATCAGTCATGCCATCTGGGATGAAAAATGCACCAATTTGTCAAAGATTAACCAGCAATGTGATTGAAGGATTATTCAACTGTTGTATTGTTTTGATAATTTGATAGTGTTCATCCAAATCTATAAGGAATATTTCCACTGAGAGTTCTGTGGTTGCAAAGAATTAATTTGGTCATCAAAAAGTGAATTCACCAAAGTAAAAATAGCATTCAGATCACAATGTGGATAAAGGTCATGGAGCACCCAGGTAATCAAACAGAAGGATATTTTTAGGTATTCCAGTGCCTAAGTCAAATTGGGAGATTTGTTATGGATGTAGGTTTGCTTGCTGAGCTGCAAGGTTCATTTCCAGATGTTTCTTCACCCTACTAGGTAACATCTTCAGTGGACCTCAGGTGAAGCACTGTACATGATTCCTGCTTTCTGTTTATATGTTTAGGTTTCTTTTGGGTTGGTGGTGATTTCATTTCCTTCTCGCCCGCGCGCGCTCTCTCTTACTCGCACTGTGTTAGACGGGGTCCAACTCGATGTGTTTGTTGATAGAGGTCCAATTGGAATGCCATGCTTCTAGGCATTTTCGTGCATGTCTTTGGCTTGTCATAAGATGGATGTGTTGTCCCAGTTGAAATGCTGTCATTGTAAAGTTCTTGAGAGCTTTGTGCCAAGGTGTCTTCTCACCTGTTGTAAATGAGGTTTTTATAGTTCTTGAAGTGAAGAGGTGGGTGTTTCAGTTTCGAGCATTTTAAAAAAAGGTAACTTTTGTAGCTTAGCAATAGAATCCCATGACAGAAAAATCCAAAAGCAACTTATTTAGAGTGTGTGTATGTATGTGTTTGCTCACCCTGGAGTATGGAGGCTGGAATGTTTTCATCTTCAGTATGGGGAGCAAAGAAATGGCAGAGGAGTTAACTAGATACTTTGCATCAGTCTTTATGGCAGAGAATACTTCACACATCCCATTAATACTAAAGAATATTGAGAAATTAAGTATCATTGCTGTCACCAGACATGTAGTACTAGACAAATTAATGGGGTTAAAGGCAATTAAGTGCCTTGGCCCTGATGGCTTGCATTCTAGGATCCTAAAAGAAGTAGCTACAGAGATAGTGGCTGCAATAGTTGTACTTTTTCAAAAATCCATGGATTTTAAGAATTAGCAGGTTAGTGGAAAACTGCCAAGGTGACACTTCTATTCAGTAATTGTGGGAGCAAAAAGCGGGTAATTATAGTCAGACTTTAACATAAAAAAATTGTTGGAAAAATATTGGAATCAGTTACGAAGGAAGTAATAGCAGCCCATTTGGGAAATCATAATTTAATCAAGAAGAGTCAGCATGGCCTCATGAAAGGGAAATGATGTCTGACTAATTTATTGGGTTATTTTGAGGAAGTCTCAACTGGAATGGATAGAGAGGAACCAGAAGATATGTTGTGTTTTGACTCTAGAATGCCTTTGACAAGATACCTCTATAATGTTGTCATAAAATACGCATGATGTTGCGGGTCATATATTAGCATACACAGAACTGGCTAATGGACAGCAAACAAGCGAGTGGGGATTAGGGGTTCTTTCTTAACCTGGCGATCTGTAACTAGTGAAGTTCCAGAGGAACTGCAACTGTTTACAATCCCATATTAATGACTTGGAGGAAGGAAGCAAACTTACTGCATCCAAGTTTGCAAGTGACACAAAATTAGGTGGAAAGGCAAGTTGCGAGAGGGATTAAAAACAGTTTAGAGAGAAAAACAAATTTCTGGAGAAACTCAGATGGTCTGGCAGCATCATAGAAAATCCCTACATTGTGGAAATGAGCTAATTGGCCCAACAAGGCCACACTGACCTTCCGAAGCACCCAGTTGCATTCCTCTACCCTATTATCCTATGTATACTCCTGACTAATGCACCTAACCTACACATTCTTGAACACTACGGGCAATTTAGCATGTCCAATTCACCTAACTTGCACATCTTTGGATTGTGGGAGGAAACCCACACAGACATCCGAAGAACGTGCAAACTCCATACACAGTTGCCAGACTGGAATCGAACCCAGGTCCCTAGCGCTCTAAGGCAGCAGTGCTAACCACTGTGTTGCCCCAGTGGGGAGAAAGCCAAGTTAATGTTTTGAGTTCAATGGCCCTTCTTCAAAACTGTTCTGATGGAGCTGGCTTGAGAGGTTGGTTGACCTACTCCTGTTCCTATTCCTTTTGATCAGCCAATAAATCTAGCCAGACTGTAGGAAACTTTAAGAAATTTTACGTTGAAAAGTGGCATAGAATCTGCACTAGGTTGCATACCTCTACAATGTAATGAGCCCCAATTGCTCATCACTACTCAGTCCAGATTTCAAACTCTAAGCCAAGACAATGAATACATTGGTCATTCTTCTTTTTGAATGACCCTAGAGTGTACTATAACCCTAATCATCTCTGTCCAGCAGGAGCAGGATGTTCCACTTCCTAAGACACCTGTGGTTTTGAGAAATTGTTCACTTACAAGGCTATTGCATTATGGGGAAGTTTGTTGAAGCAATCCAAGTATATGTCACCTAAGATTATAGCAGTTGCTACAGAGGCAAGACTTCCATGTGTGGATTTGGTTCTTGATGGTCAGTGGGTTATTTTGCTGCGTATTTGAGTGAAGATGTTTTATGGCATTGCTAAGGAATTTATTTGTCCAGGGTCAGTTTGTTTCATTTATAGCTCAGTTAATCATGGAAATTTGTTTTCAAATGCCTTGATGCTTGCTTGTAACCACCAGACTTTACTGCAGGGATGTCCAAATTACAACATGTTAACGTCCTGTGTGTTTTGGAAATGTGAGCTCCAGTGTTTTGTCTTCCTTGAAATAATCAAGTTAAATGACTTGACTTGGCCACTTTTTTAATTCTATAGTTCTGTTCCTGTCTTGCCATTTTTTGCTGAAAGTTCTAAAATTGAGGTGAGCTAATTAATTATTATAAATTCTTCTGAAAGAATATTGTTCCTTTATTAACTTTTACTACTTTATATTCCAAGTATTCTGATTCTTCATGTCATATTCATTAAACATAGTTTTGTCCTTGCCTAATCAGTTTATGTAGAGGATTTCAAAAAGGAGTTATTTCTAATTTTGGGGTTTTGAAAGCAATGTATTTAAAAATAAATTGAAAACATTGTTTCAACTGGAGGTGACATTAATGTGCTAATAAGAGATTCCTGTTTTTCCCATTGTAAGTGAGCAATTTGTTAGCCTGACTGCAAGGTAGAAAAGTAAAGCTCATCTAATATGTGGGAAAGTCGATGCTTATCTTGTCCCTTTTTTGGGATATGAATAATGAAATAGTGATGCTTGAACATGAGGCTGTGTTGAATGCTATGTTGCATATGCAGTTAAGTTTTAGAAAATCATTTGGATTGCAGTATTGTAGAAAAGATTAGAAGTCATATCACTTATTAGAAGTCACCTTGTTTAATTCAAGTAAACTGACATTGGACATCAGGAAATCTATTTCTATTTTAGAACTATTATGTGGATAAATGTATGGATTAAATTAAGTAAATTTTAAGAGCTGTTATTCTGTTACCTTCTTCCTGTGAAAGAGAGAACTTGCGTTTATTTTGGTGGGTTCAGAACCTCTCGGCACTCCTGCCTGCTTTACAGCTAGTTAATACTTCTGAATTCTGGTGATCATTGCAGAGTAGAAAAATGCAATAGCAAATTTCATCTAACGAGTTCTAGCAACAGCCACTTGATTAGCAGATGATTCCTTTTGTGATGACTGAAAAATAAATATTGTCCCCTTATTTCGAATAATGGATTCTTCTACTATCAGCTGAATGTTGCCGTGGATTAATATATTCAATATATCACCATTTGAAAGGTGGAACAGCTATTTAATTCTCTTTGGCCTTGGCCACCCAAACTTATGCTTGATCCATCTTCGGAGAGATTGAGAAGGTTTGCATTCTAGATCACCAGGAAATTGTAGAATTGTGTTTCTGGGTAATACTACTGTACAAGTAGATTTGAGGAAGCATGAGTTAACTCCATTGAAATAAAATTGACTCGGCTTAAGCAGTTGATGTCATAACTAAGGCAGATCTGAATTTGTACATGCCAAGTAGCTTCCAAAGGTAAAGACATGAATGCAAGTCTGCCTTCTGAAAATAAATCTCCTTCCTTTTAAACATTATCTTAACACAATCTTTAGTTTAACTTCCATAAAATTAATGCCACTGAGAAAGGGGCACATTAATCAATAGCATGTTCTTTCAAGCAAAAATGCAGAGTTCCAATAAAGTTACCAGTAATAGGCAGAGGAAAAATTAAGTCCCAATATATTTTGCAACCATTAATTACATTTGAAGTGGAGTCACTCAGTCAGCAAATGTGGCACCTCGTTTGTAGCAACCACCAGTAGTTGGTGGCCAGACCTTGGTCACTTTCTCTTGGATAATGATGTTCTGGGCATTTCATAATCCAAAACATCCTCAATATTTCACGGAAGTGTCTTGACTTGAGTGGAGTTTGAACTGACCACTTTTAACTCCAAGGCAAAAATGGTATCACTAAACCAAAATGGCATTCAAATAATAGGGCACTTAATAAAATGCATTGTCAATCTGGTCACCGTAAATGTCAGTGGTTTCTCATGTTGAATTGATTGTTAAATTGTAATTGATTTTTTTTTTCATTATACTAATACTTGGCAGTGTTACTTATTTCAGGGAGAATTGTTTGTATTGTAAACTGCCACTTTGTAGAATTTGTATAATGATGAAGATGAGTCATCTTGCTGATCAGGCTCCAACCGTTTTGACGGCAACGAGACTAATCTCAAAATAGAAGAGCTAGTGAACATTGCAATGCAGTATATAGGATGAGCCGTAGGAAAAATAAGTTCCTGGAATATTGATTGCAATGGCATGACTGCAATAATTACTTCTCCCTAATGGGCTGTGTTTTATACAATCAAAATTAGGTTATCTTTGCATGAGAAGGGAGGGGCTAGAGCTTAAATTAGTATTAAATTTATATATTTGGTGAAATATCAATAAAGTTTGATTAAGTCCAGATATTTCAGCATTGTTTTGCCACTTAGGGCATTATTTGTTTAAGTTATACGGGAATAGTGTAACATTTTAAGTACAATATACAGCCTTAGTAAGAGATCTGTCTTCCTGTCTATTTGGATTAAATGAGTGCAGCATTCATGCTGAGAGTTTTGATTGTCGACTGTTTTGTATCCTTTGTTCCGACTATTTTCTCTTATGTGCATTGAAGAAAAGTACGAGGTTTAGACTTAATTACTAGAGCTTCAATGTTCCCTGATTGACATACAGTAGCTGTTAAGTGCAAAAGGATGTCACATCATTGATGAATAGGCTACCCGAAATGTGGTTAATATAGAGCACACTATGCTTGTCTTGCCTATGGAAAAATACATAATTCATCACTTTATTGTTGACTTTAAATACTGTGCTGAAATTTTACACAATAGGAAAATTGCTTTTGAAAAGTATTAAATTGCTTGCCAGTTCAGAGGGTACATTAGGAAGTCAGATTTGTTAGACCTAATACACATTATCTGTCACAAGTCAAGGAATGTATCCTTTATTGTGAATGTCTTCTGGGTACTAGCATTCAGAAGAGGATAACTGAAGCAAAAAAAACCTACTTAACAAACATTACAGTAGTAAAAATTGGAAATTCTGTTGGTCTCAGGTCAGTGCTGTATTGTTTTGGGTTCAAACTTACTGGAAATGATCTAAGGTCTGAATACCCAATGAAAAATATATTTTTGTAGCTCACTATCTTGCCATGGCAGAAGATATTTCACTACAGAGCAAATTGCAGAATAATAAAATCTCTGGATCTATTTAGTTTGACATAATGTCCAGTTGCTTTCTACCATTCTTTTGAAGCTTCCACATTCATGGTAACTTGAAATGAATATTTTTACAAGGACATGCCTTATGACTTGTATTGCTTTAACTTTTTTAAAATTTCCCCACGGAAAAGAACTTTCCAACTTCTTTGGTCCTTAACTGACTGCGTGTGTCCTTTTAAATGATGCCAGTCCATGAAAATAGATTTGACTGGTTCTCCAAAGACTACTTAGAATTGTAATGTGGTCATCAGGTAAGAAGAGATATGGACAGAAGCATTGAGATTGGTGCACTCAGTTACCACGTGAAAGAAGTATAGAGTTGTCAGCTCAGACTCAGTGAAGCCACTGTCCCAGAAAAACTACATGGTCCGATCATTCATGTTAGATGAATGTGAAGCAATCTTTATATATGGACATGCTTCTACATATTTATGTTGCTCATTATTCATCCTTTTGTAGAAATGATGTTACGACTCCGAGTTTGGATTACTGAGCTTGCCAATGAGACAGATTGGTCAAGTGGTTAACAGTGTGGTTTAGTATCTTTGGCTGTAAGGTGATCTAAATGGGATAGTAAAATGGGCAGATAAAATTTAGCGACGAAATGTGTAAAGTGATACACTTTTTGGAAAGAGTCATTTGGCAAGAAGTGTTCAATGAATGGCACAACAAAGTTCTGTGGACCAAAGACCTTGGAGTGTTTGTTCATAGATCTCTGAATGCAGAAGGACATGTTAGTAGGATGGTGAAAAAGGCATATGACGCTCTTACCTTTATCAATTGAGGCATAGGTTACAAAAACAGGGAAGTAATGTTAGAGTTGTATAGAACTTTGAAACTGCAGTTAGAATAGAAACTAAGCAAGGTTTGAGAAGACTTGTAGCTCAGGTTGCGGTTTTGGATGTAGGTTTGCTCGCTGAGCTGAAAGGATCATTTCCAGATGTTTTGTTACCTTACTAGGTAACATCTTCAGTGGACCTCATGCAAAGCAATGCTGAAAATTCCTGATTTCTATTTATACGTTTGGGTTTCTTTGAATTGGTGATGTTATTTCCTGTGGTGGTGATATTTCCTGTAGTGTCACTTCCTGTTCCTTTTCTCAGGAAGTGGTAGATGGGGTCTAACTTGATGTGTTTGTTGATAGAGTTCCGGTTGGAATGCCATGCTTCTAGGAATTGTCGTGTGTGTCTTTGTTTCGCTTGTCCTAGGATGGATGTGTTGTCCCAGTCGAAGTGATGTCCTTCCTCATCCGTATGTGAGGATACTAGTGAGAGAGGGTATTGTCACGTGTACTTTTACATGAAAAATGGTGAAAAGCTTTACAAGTTGCCCCACCTCTGTGCCTACATCAATGACAGAATCATACATAATAATTTTAAAAAGTAAAATTAAGACAGAGCTCATCAAAGTTTCGTTGACAGCTCTTGGACTTGGGGAAAGCTGATTATGAAACAATAGACCATGTTGAAGATACAGTCAGGATGAGACTGCCATGTTGGGCCGCTGGAATACTGAGCTGGAACCAGCACCTCAGAAGGCCACCATTCAGTGCCAAGACTGCCACTCCTGGACAAGACTGTCTGTCTGTGGGCCGCTGGAAAACCTGGACCCCCTGCCAAAGAAGAATGCCATTCTGGGACAAGACTGCCTTTCTTCTCATTCAGGCAGACTGGCCTATATGTGGACCTTTAGCCCTACCCTGCAAGTCCAGGCAAGGGGAAGTCAGCCCACAAACCTATTTCTCGCTGAGGTGGAGCCATATCTGGCTCATTCTAGCTTTGTTGCTGCTGCTTCTGAGGCTTCTTCCTTCATCCGCCACACTCAAAGCTTTAAAAAAAAGAAGAGAAAAAAGAACCAAAGTAAAAAGAAGAAATACAAGAAAAAGAAAGCTGACAGGAGCAGAAGAGCCCTGGGCTCAGTACCCCTACTCTTCTGCCAAGCGTACTGTGTGCAGTTCTGGTTGCCACATTACAGGAAGGATATGATTGCACTGGAGGAGGCACAGAGGAGATTTGACAGTTCTGACTGAAAATTGTTGCAGAATCTTCAGCCTTTTCTCTTACAGTCATGTGCTGAGCTCCCCCATTATTGAGGATGGGGCTATTTATGGAGCTGCCTCTTCAAGTGTGTTGGTTAATTGCTCAACACTTTATGACTGGATGTGGCAGGACTGTAGAGCTTAGATCTGATCCTTTGATTCTGGGACCATTTAGCTTGTCTATCATGTGCTGCTCATGCTGTTTGGCATGCACTTAGTTCTGCTGTATAGCTTCACTAGGTCTCATGCACTGTTCTTTTGAACTAGATTGGTTTCCTAGCTTGATGTTAATGGTAGAGTCGGAGATTTGTCAGGCTATGCTACAGATTGTGTCCAAGTATGATTCTTCTGCTAGTGCACAGAAATTCCTGGGTGCTCAGTCTTCTGTTGCTTGTTCTGTTTGAAGTCTGTCCTTTTTCGCACGGTCGTGCCATACAACATGATGTAATGCATTCTCAGTGTGAAGGCAGGACTTTGTCTCCACGAGGCTATGCATTTGTCACTGATACTGTCATGGCAGGCAGATTTGAGAATGATAGAGAAAGTGAGGATTACTGATGCTGGAGATTAGAGTCCAGAATGTGTTGCTGTAAAAGCACAGCAAATCAGACAGCATCCAAGGAGCAGGAGAATTGAGAATGATGTCAAACATGGTTTTCCCCTCTTGGTTCCCTCAGTTCCAGTCCAGCAGCTATGTTCTTTTGGACTGGACCAGTTTGGTCAGTAGTGCTGCTATCAAGCCATTTCTGATGGTGGACATGGGGGGCACCCACCGAGAGTACCTTCTGTCCCCTTGTCACCCTCATGTTTCCTTCACATGCTGTTCAATGCGGAGAAGGACAAATGAGAACAGGCAATCCATGAAAATCAGTCCATATTTGGCCTGATGCCATGTGGTTTTATGGGTCTGGAGTCAGTGGTGAGGAGTCCCAGGACTGCTCCCCAGTAACTGGATGCCACTGTCTCTGGCAATATCCTGTAGTCAGGACATAACCAGGGATGGTGATTGCAGTTTCTGGGACATAGTCACACTCACATGATTTTTTTAATAGACATTGTCAGGCTGTTGCTTGACTATTCCACTGATATATTCAGGAAATTAAAAATTCAGTTTTGTTGTTTTGCTTCTGAAGTTCCAAGTAAGCATTCTGTGCCTAATCTCTAACTACTTAACCTTCCATTTTTCTGCTCCTGAAGCTGGAGTATCAGAAATAAAAACAATATTCCACTTTTTAGATTAAAATGCAAATGTTTTGCTTACAACTAGATGAGCTGATAACCATGGGGGAAAGTGAGGACTGCAAACGCTGGAGATCACAGAGTGTGGTGTTGGAAAAGCACAGCAGGTCAGGCAGCATCCGAGGAGCAGGAGAATCGATGTTTCGGGCATAAGTACTTCATCAAGAATGAGCCTCACTCTCGAGTTGATAACCATGCCCTGTAGGTCAGCTACAGACTGTAGCCAGTATGCCGCAGTGCTACAATGATGTCGCTTTAAAAGATTTTGCACCAGGCCTTTATACATATGTTTGGCAGACTCCGTATTACTGCATATACGTATGAGGAAGAAATAGTTTCTTTGTCATTTTGTTATTGAATTGTTCTATAATAGTTGATATTACTTGATAACAATCTCACTTTGAAATGGTTTTATACACTGCTGTTTGGTTGCACTTTAAGTGCAGTTTCCCCACATAAATCAGTTAGTTTTGCTTTCAGGTTGAGAGCGCTTTTAATTCTGGAGTCGTTCCAGAACAATTGAAGAGTTATGTATTTATTTAATATTGGCCCCTCTCTTTTACATTCAGACAGAAAAAATGTTTCCTATCTGGTACAGCATTTTGGCAGTTTCCCAAAAATCTAACTTTCAGTATGGCTGTTTCTGCAGGAGCATTTCAAGAAGCAGGAACAAAGTAGAGGCCTATAACAGGTTTGCTTTACCTACCTTAATTTGATTACATAGCTTCTCTTGAGAAAAGAAAGAACAAGCACCTGAAATTTGAAGTAAAAGTAGAAAATTATAGAACTGACAGGAGTCACCATTTGAAGCAGAATTGGTTTGGTTGGTTTGACTGCAGGCTGATTTTTCTCGTATGAATCCAGCATTCTGTTTTTATTCAGTCCTCAGAATACATTATTAGGCTTTTTCCTTAAAACCAATTTTGAATTTTTTTTCACACTCTATTCATTTAACAGAATGAGTGGTTGTAAGAGGAAAACCGTCATCCAGCCTGTCGTTTTAGTGCCAGCTCTCTGTAAGAATACCTCCATTTCCACTCTTCATCCCTGTGAATTTTTTCTCTTTCGGACATTATATTCTTATGCCGTGACAATAATTAGATATTTTTAATATCAACTAAATTGTGAAGTGATCCCTTTATGGATCAGCTTTCATTTCTTTATCTTTGCCAAGTTTCAGAAACACAATGATTACAGTGCTAAAGGAGACTTTTTATTCTGTTGTATATGCACAAGCCTGACTTTGAGACTTAAAAACCTTCAGCTAGGTCATAGTCAACCTTGAGTTTTTAAGTTTTAATACTGTTTTGTAGTGTAGGAAATCATCCTCTAAAATTTTGAATTTATTAGGTAATTTTAAACAACAAATACATTGTTTTCTTTTTTAGTGCTATTTTCTTTTTTTTTGAAGATTAGATTCTCTACAGTGTGGAAACAGGTCATTTGGCCCAACAAGTCCACACCAACCCTCCAAAAAATAACCCATCCAGACCCATTTCCCTCTGACTAATGCACCTAACTCTACGGGCAATTTAGCATGGCCAGTTCACCTAACCTGCACATCTTTGGACTGTGTGAGGAAACCAGAGCACCCAGAGGAAAACCACGCAGACACAGGGAGAATGTGCAAACTCCACACAGAGTCGCCTGAGGGTGGAATTGAACCTGGGACCCTAATGCTGTGAGGCAGCAGTACTAGTTTTTTTTAATACAATTTGTGACCGTTTCTATGTAAAAACACCTGGTAATGTTTTTAGGCTGGGACTTTCAGAAGTCATGAATATCAGAATTTAAGGTCTATCCTAGTAGGTAAATTTAGCTCTCATTTAGCTTTTGTTGGTTATAGGCAGTGGGATGGTAATTGGATGAGTCAATTATGATAGGCAAGAATAAAAATGATAGATGGAGGAATCCAAGGCCAAAATCAAATAAGGCCTCAGTAAGCAAAATAGTGGAAATCGAACAAGAATTGTTAGAAAGGTAAGCCTTAAAACTTTGTGACTGAAATAAAGTGGCTGAATTAATTGTGTAAATACATGGAAATGGGTATGATGAGATTATGGAGACGTTGGCAGCAGGGTGACCAGGGATATTCAGCATTTAGGAAGGACAAAAAAAAAGTGAAATTGCATTGTTAAGAGGATATAAACATAATATTGTGGAAAAATATAAGCTCAGACGATGTAGAATCTGTAAATAGAATTGAGAAATACCAAAGGGCAAAAAAAATTTGTGTGAATGGTACATAAACTTTAGTGGTAATGTTAGGAATGGCATTAAACAGGAAATCAATGCATGTGGTGAAGGTATATCTGTAATTACGGGTGACTGTCCTCTGCACATTGATAGGGTAAATCAACTTAGTCACAATACTGTGGAGGAGTATATATGGGATGGTTTTCTGAACCAGTACTTTGTGAAACCAATTCAGGAACAGGCCATCTTGGACTGGATATTGTGCAATGAGAAAGGAGTAATTGGTAATGTATTTGAGAGATCCCTTGGAGGCAAGCAACCATAATATGATAGAATTCTTCATCAAGGTGGATCTGAGACTCTGCAATGGCCAACATCCAAAGAACAAATGGCTGAACTACAAGAATTGCTTATCTCTGTCTGGCACAAGAGGGCAAAGTAGTAAGTGGCTAAAGCATAGTCTGCAAGCGAAGTTGGTGATTGTATGCTTTGTTTGCATCTAATACTATTTGCCAAGAAAGAAGTGCCCAAAATGAGTATTGGGAACAGTTTAGAAGTCAGGACAGGAGGATCTAGGAATTGATTAACAAGGGGAAATATGAGTATGAGAAGTTTCTATAGGAATGCAAAGCAAAAAGGTTGGCGAAAACTAATCTAGTCCTTTACCGTCAACAGGGAATTTATAGTGGGCAATAAAGAAATGACTGACAAACTAAATTCATACTTTGCTTCTGCCTTCACAAAGGAGGACAGTAATAACATTACCAGAAATGATGGCTTTATTGAGGGGAGGAACTGAAGTAAAGCTGTATTTGAAAAGAAATTGTGCTGGCGAAGTTGACAGGATTGAAGACTAATAAATCCCTAAAGCCTGACCACCTACGTTCCAGAGTACTTAATTGGGCTTCGAAATAGTGGATGCATTGGTGGTCATCCTCTAACATTCTTTAGAGTGTGGTGCATTTCCTATGGGTGGGGGGAGGGGTGCAGGGAATACCTAATGGAACCCCACTATTTCAAAAGCGAGGTAGAGCGAAAACAGAATTATAGATCAGTGAGTTTGATGTCAGTAGTGAGGAAGATGCTAATGCATTTTATAGCAGAGCACTGAGAGAACAGTGGTAGAATCAGACACAGTCAGCATGGACTTACACCAAGGAAATCATGTTTAACAGATCTACTGGAATTCTTCAACTGCTAAGGAGAGTGTAACAACTCACCTGCCGAATCAACCATCCCTGAAAATGGATGGCGCTGGAGTGTTGGGCCCATACCCAGTGTCGCTAGCAATGCAGAGCCCACGGGGGCTATGCCACGATGGGTAGCAGGGTCGCTGCTGTGAACATGAAGCCTAGGGATTGGGCCTGGGTGGAGCAGCTGCAGACCTTGGTGGTAGTAGCAAATATTCAAATGAGAATTTTGAAGGCCGAAGTGGGGAAGGGTTCCATATGAACAGCAGTTGAACGTGGGTCAGTCGGTCCTAAGAGATAGGCTAGTGCATTCTAAAGGGACGGGCGATGGCCTCCTTTGCCCTCAGCCAATTGAAAGAGAGTCTGGTTCAGAGCCCTGAATCCGGAATGGCAGAGGTGAGCGCCTCAGTGTGCCCAGTGTAGTAATGCAGATGGTCCTGGAGAAGCCGATGGGAGCCCCAGGGAGAGTTCTCTTTTCTTTGTGAAGCGCAGGGCACCCTGGAATGGACTCAACCCAAGAGAGCGGCCCATGTTTTGAAAAACGTTGTGGTTCCAGCAGCGCCTGGTGAGCTCTCGCTGACCCCTGAAAATCTAGGGGCGATGGTGTAAATCTTGTGCCAGGCTGTACCTTTATCTGCAGCAGGTCTCCAAGGTGAACTGCCTTTGTCATGTTAGAGCAATGTAGGTAAGGGAAGTTGGCAAATCAGATCCGTAACTTTGGGATAAGGATCTCTCTAAGAGCTGAGTTGTTCGGGCTGGGGTGTGAAGCGAGGCTGGGCATGTACTGCAGCTGGATGAGGTGCCACTTGGGAGGTAATGTTGCTGCTGTACAGGACATTAGTTAGGCTACGATTGGAACATTGCATGCAATTCTGGTCTCCTTCCTATCGGAAGGCTGCTGTGAAACTTGTAAATTCTTTGTGAACCCTTTCGAGGATGTTGCCAGGGTTGGAGGATTTGAGCTATAGGCGAGTGCTGTTTTCCCTGGAGCGACAGAAGCTAAGGGGTGATCTTGCAGAGGTTTATAAAATCATGAAGGGCATGGAAAGGATAAATAGACAAAGTTTTTGCCCTGGGTGGTGAAATCTGGAACTAGATTTAGGGTGAGAGGAGAAAGAAATAAGAGACCTAAGGGGCAGCGTTTTCATGCAGACAGTGGTACGTGTGTGGAATGGGCAGAAGTGGTGGAGGCATTTGGATGGGTATATGAATAGGAAGTGTTTGGAGGGATATGGGCCAGGTGCTGGCATGTGGGACTAAATTGGGTTGGGATATCTGGTCAGCATGGACAAGTTGGACTGAAGGGTCTGTTTCCGTGCTGTACATCTCTATGACTCTATGACTAGTACAGTCAAAGAGGTGAGCCAGTGATTGGTATGGAATTTCAAAAGACTTTTGAGAAGCTCCCACAGAGAGATTACTATATAAAAGTAAAGCAACTGGGAGTAGGGTAGCATTTTAAAATGGATAGAAAATTGGTTAGCGAACAGTAGGAACAGGTGGGTCTTTTTCTGAATGGCAGGTAGGGACCAGTGGAGTACCACAGGGGTTGGTACTAGGACCTCAGCTATTCACAATATATGCTAATTGCTTAGATGAGGGAACTGAATGTAAGATCTCAAAATTTGCACGTGACAAAGCTGGGTGGCAGGGTGAGCTGTGAGGCATGTACAGAGATGATGCAGTGTGATTTGGACAGGCTAGATAAGTGGGCAAATGCATGAGGGGTGGGGGGTGTACAAAACCTATAAAATTTTAACTGGACTTAGGCAGGTTTGATAATAGGAAGGTTGTTCCCAGTGGTGGAGGAGTCTAGACTAGAGGTGATAATTTAAGGATAAGGACTGAGCTGAGAAATTTCTTCATTGAGAGTGGTGACTCTGTGGAATTCACAGAAAGAGGTTGAGGCTAAAACCTCGTGCTATCAAGAAAGAGGTAGCTATAGTTCTTGTGGCTCAAGGGATATGACAATGTGCAAGAATAAGGTATTGAGTTTGATCAGCCATAATGGTAACAAAGGCTTGAGGGGTCGAATGGCTATTCCTATCTTGTGTTTGAGTCAGCTGTCAGAATATGAGAACCAAATTTAGCAGTGTTAATTTGGGTCTACTGTGTGAATGCTGACCTCAGTGTTATCTAAAGAAGTCTTGAATGAAAGCAAAAAACAAAGATCAGAGGAGCTTCTGCTTCTAAGCAGGAAATAGTTGGTTCAAATGCTTCAAATTAACCTTCAAACTTTGTCCTATTTAGTATCAGTGAGGTCAAAATACCAAGCTTGTGGGTATAAAAAAAACCCTGACATAATTCTCCCCAACTATTACTTGGATGATCACCAACGGTCACATTCTCTGCAAGCCATTGACTTAGCTGTTTTCTATTGGCAAGAATGTGGTTCACTTTTTGTTTCCAGCAGTATGTGATAACCCTTTTTACTGTGTAGCATTTCCTGTATCCATCTATTTTTAAGATCTCTTATGCTTTTCTGGTTCCTTGAAGATGAAGTTTGGGATATTTTCACATGAGAATTTTTATGTACGGTTTTTAATGAAAATGTTTCCATGTGTGTTTCGTTCATGGTAAGGAGAAGCAGACACAAGAACCCTCAGGAAATATTCCATGGAATCTACTTGGTCATTTGCCATGCACTACCGACAATTGCTGTTTCACAGCTTGAAAGAACTATTCAAATAAGAGGACAGCATGTTCTGTAAATGGGAGAACAAACTGTGACTTTTAGTGCTAAAATGTCTTGTTGAGCCCAGTTAGTTTGCAAGCCTATTTTAATTAGACAAGTTGAAGCAACTTGTAAACAACTGAAAATGTTAAACACTCAAGGAAATTTACTTTTCTTGAATATGTTAGTATGATACAATTATCCATAAATATGATAATCCTCTTTGAAAATAATTACGTCCTTTCACACCCATTTTCGTAAAATACTTTGTAATTTTTTGAATGTTTGGTTTCTATCTACAGATGACTTTTCTGGCCTGGAGTTTATTACATGACTAACAACTAATTTTCATAGGTTTAAGTTTGTGAGACTTGGCTGATATTTTTAATTTATTGCAGTACTGTGGTTCTTAATGGCCGCCAATAATGTAATTAGTACCGTACATAATACCTGAAAACAAAACTTGATTTAGGAATACTTTGCTATGTTTTTGTCTCTTTATTCTTTCCATAAAAACATAGTGTGGAAGCAGAAATAGGCCACTTGAGTCTACCATTCAGTGAGGTTGCAGCAAGTCTGATAATTCTCAGCTCTATTTTCATGCCTTTTCCCATAACCCTTTATTCCCTTAATAATTAAAAATGTCTTAGCCCTGCACATACTTAACAACCAAGTATCTGCATCCTCTGAAGTTAAAATTCCACAGATTTTCTGCTGTCAGAAGAAATTACTCCTCATCTGTCTTCAATGGGTGACCCATTTCTGAGATTATGCTTTTGGTCTGAGACACTACCTACCACCACCTGCACATTTACAGACACAAATATGGGGAGACAATCTATCTGTCAAGCTCCAACATCTTTCAAAGAGGTCTCCTCTCGTTTTTCAAACTCCAATGAATACAAACCCAGTATATTTGATTATAAAATTCCTCCATATCCAGGATCAACCTAGTAAGCCTTTAGTGAATTGCCTACAATACCAATATAGGTAGTGAGACCAAAACTTCTCTATTCTAGTTGTGGTCTAACTAGTGCCTTTTATGGTTTAGCAAGACTTTCTTATTTGTATACTACATTCCCTTTGAAATAAAGGAAAGATCCATTTGCCTTCCCTATTATCTGCTAAACTTGGATGCTAGCTTCTTGTGATTTATGCCTCCAAATCAATGTACTGCAGTCTTTTGTCATTTAAATAATGCTCTTTTTCCTCTCCTGTTCCTGCCATAGTGCATAACCATATTATATTCCATGTACCAAGTTATTGCTTGCGTACTTATGCTGTTTCATATCCATTTGTGGGCTCTATATCATTCTCACCACTCGCCGTCACACTTGGTTTATGGCATCTGCAAATTTGGCTCTAATACTTGCACTTCCCTCATCTGTAGTAAAACAAAAGATTGGACATGGAATTTGGGTATTGCTGACTCGGTGAGTATTTCTTGCTTGTCTCTAATTACCTAGACGGCAATTGAGAGTCAGCCACATTGCCGTAGTCACATGTAGGCTAAACAAGATGAAGATGGTAGATTTGCTTCCCTAAACTTTGGCAATTCACTATCTACAGGTTGTCATCGTGAATATACCCACCATTCATTTCAAATTTTTTCCTCTTTGTTAACCAATCTGCTATCTATGCCAATATATTACTGAATATCATGGGCTCTTATTTTATGAAGTAGCCTTACATGTAAGTAAGGTCTTTAAAAGCATAAGAAATAGATGCAAGAATAAACTGTTTGGCATATCTAAACTTGCTCCACCATTTGTTGGGATCAAGACTGATCCGATACTCCTCCCGTCCATTTTGCTGCCCTGTCCCTGTAACCCTTGATTTCTATACTGACCACAAATCTAGCTCAGCTGTAAATATCCATGAGGACTCTACCCCCAGAGCTCTGTGACCAGGAGTTTCAAAGACTCCCAACCCTCTGATGAAATTCCTCTTCAAAAGGTGTTACCTTTTATCTAATGTCTTTTGGCAATCCAAATATATTACATCAGCTGGTTCCCCTTTATTTATCCTGCTTGTTACCACCTCAAAGAATTTTAATAAATTTGTCAGGCACGGTTTCCCCTTGTTGAAGCTATGGTGATGCTCCTTGACTATTATGTACTCCTAAATGCTCTACTATTACATGCTTCATAACAGACTGTGTAATGTTTTCCTAATAATAGATGTCAAGTTAACTGTTTCCTTCCCTTTTTGAATAAATATTTTACGTGAACAATTTTCCAATTCTCCAGGGCTTATCCAGAATCTAATAATTAGAAGTAAAAAGAGCTTTATAGCATGGAAACAAACCCTTCGGTCCAACTCATTCATGCCTATCAGATATCCTAAATATATCTTGTCCCATTTGTCAGCATTTGGCTCATATCCATCTAAACTCTTCCTTTTCATATACCTATCCAAATGTCTTTTAAATGTTGTAATTGTACCAGCCCCCACCACTTCCTCGGGCAGCTTATTCCATCCATGCATCACCTTCATGGTATGAAAAGGTTGTCGCTTGAGTCCGTTCTAAATCTTGCCCCTTTCACCTTTAAACCTGTGCCCTCTAGTTTTGGATTCCCCCACCACGGGGAAAATACCTTGGCTATTCACCCTATCCATGCCCCTCTTGATTTTATAAACCTCTACAAAGTCACCCCTCAGCCTCTAGCACTTCAGGGAAAATAGCCGGCCTGTCCATTATTCTTGGAAGATTAGTACAAGTGCATCCATTATCTGTAGGTGCTGCTTTTCATATCCTAGGGTTCATCACATCAGGTCCAGGGGATTTGCCAGTCCCATTAGTTTCTCCTGTATTTTTTTCTCTGGGAATAGTTACTGTTTATTTCCTCCCCATCTCTCCCCCTTTTTGCCCTTGTTAATTTAGTATTTCTGGAATGCTCTTAGTGTACTCTGTTGTGAAGACTGATGCAAAATATATACTTAACTACTCTGCCATTTCCTGGTTCTCCATTTTTATTTCCCTCTCCTTTATTCACCAAGGAAGTTTTGTTCACTCTGGCATCTCTCTCTTCCTTTTCACGTATTTGGTGAAAAAAAGCATTATTTTCTTTTTCTTTAACGTGATTTCACAAAATTTGCTAACTTAATTTTTTGAAAAGCAAAATAATTACTAAATCAAGAAGACACAGAAAATACCCACTATGAAAGTCAAATTCACTTTGGAAATATGGTTTGAAAACCTGCTGCAAAAGCTTCACTTTCTAACCAAGCTCTCAAACCCATGTTGAAAACCTGATTTGTCAACTGTAGGTTGCTTCTTTGCTTGGTCAGTGAAGATGATCTACATCAAGTACTGTCTTGTCTTTAGTGCAGACGAGTGTGAAGTACTCCTTGTGATCTAAGAGTTAACATGTTAATGGTTTGATTAGAAATGTTTTCCACAATGTTATGGTGCCTTTTACTATGATATGACACACTTTATATTCAGTATTCATTGCTCATCAGGGAGTCAGGCAAGCACAATATAATCCTGAATATCTTCTCTGACATTGTTCTGTAATCCATCCTGTTCCTGTGCAGGACATCAGCTAAGCCTAAACATTCTCTTGTTTGGTTGGCACTTATTGGGACTCTCCAGTAGGAGAGGTCACCGTTTCCTCCCTCCCCACTACAATTTACCTTGGGCCAACTATCATACTTCAGTTTGAGCTGATCAAGCATTGAAGTTGACCCTCTAGCACCGCATGACTTCAGAACCACGTTATGCAATCTGTGTGTGCCCTCTGATAAGCCCTTGTTTGAAAAAATGAAGTCGAGCTGTTTCTTTTTAAAAAAAGGCCAGTGTATGATTTTTTTAAGCATCCTGTGATTTTTTTTAATGCTTTGGGCATTTCATGTTTACACCTTTTTTTGACACCTTTGCTTATCGCCTTTGGATTGAAATAAGCCTTATAGGTTTTTTTTAATGACTTTTAAATATGTACAGCAAAAGTTTGACTTTTAAATTTAAAATTGTTAATGGTGTTCTTGTTTTTCAAAAATCACCATTAATGAGCAATGCCTGTTTCATTGGTACTATATGAGAATTCATGGATAATGTATTTTATCAGCAAAAAGGAATTTATAAGTTTCCATTAATGTCAGCAGCCCTTAACTCCTAATCTGGATAGTCACTAATGAGCAAAGTTGACTGAACTACTGAAATTTGCTTTTTCTCTGTACGTAATTCTGGTAAAAGGTTGAACTTCTTTTAATCTTATATTCTGAAGTGACACATCAACTGCTGTTTTAGGTGTGTAGTAACATTTTAGATGCTTTGCTTTTTCATTTCCCTGTAGGATTATTTGAGTTATGAATAGCACATCTGAAATAAAATGATTTTATCGGAGTGATGCAGTGTCAAGATTGATAATAGCTTTGATTGATGGCAGTAATCCTTACAGAATCTGTCCAATGATTTTGTCCTCTGCTTTTCAACGCATCTATCACAACACTTAGCTTGCACACATGCCTGTTGGTGCTTAGAGCTATGTGAAAATCATAATTGAGTTGAAGCCTATCCAAGTCATTGGTAGATATTTTCTAATCAACCTGTTCATTAGATCTTATGACACATCCCTGGAGCAACTGAGACTCCAACTTGGGCCTCGTAACTTAAAGGACACTAAGATAGTGATATTGCCACATCTTCTACATGTGATACACTGCTCTATACATTTGTGAAGTGGGAAGGAATAACATCTCACTTTTCTTATTGACTCTTTGAGGATCATGGAATTTGTCTGTACTTAGAATTCTGCTATAATTATAGGAAAGATCTTTTAAGATAACTGCTTCAACATGATCCAAACACATTGCTGCATTTTTATATGAACTAATTGCATCTGCCATCTTGATTTGTGACCCAACTGAATTTGTAGCTATTGTGAAACACACATTGTTAAAATCATTGAAGTTACCCATTGTTTAGTGAGTCGAATCCCAGCCAGGAATTGTCACTGTGGAGCCAGGGCAGTGGTTAACAGCTCCCAAAGTGTGTTTTGAGTTGTGGAATTACTACTTTTGTCCTGTCCTTGTGGAACTGCTAAACCTAAGTGTCATGGCAAGGAGGCAACAAGTTTACAAGCAGCAACTGTGTGCCATAAGTAGCTTTAAAATAATGTGGATGAGGTTTTGGTAGTTTTATAGCCCTGGGTGTGCAATTCCATCTTGGAACTTGAGACAAAATCAACGCTATACGAAAATATAGTTGTTTTATGAAGGGGAAATAAAATGTCGCATGTTATCCAAGTTTTCAGTAGTGATAAGTAAATAATGTATCTGAAAAATTGTAATTTTTCAATCTTCATGGCATTGACCTAATTTGTTGATCCCTTATCATTGAGGAGAATTCACCATCACATTTAGGCCCTGATGTGGGACATTTCCATGGGAGATCTACCACCTGGGTTTTGGGGGTGGGTTGGAATTAATTACAAGTTGGGGAAAAAAACTGCCTCAAAGGACCTCAAGTTCTTAATGTATTAGATTACTGTGTTAGACAGTAATTTAAAGTCATTGGCCTGTGGAGATAATTTTTTATTCTTGTACACATTTACACATGCAGCGGTAAGGCACCAATGAGGAAAAGTTTTCTTGGGTTTTCTTTATACCATGTATTTCTCTATGACATGCGTATTCTCAGCAGATGGCAATGGGAGAAAGCCACTTTGGCTCGAACATAACTTGAAATCAATGATCGACTTCAATTTTACATAGTTTCAACTAATGTTTGTGCAAGAAAATGTGGACAAATGTTCGTCTGAGGGATGAGTCTTGGTGGTGGGAATTCAAATACACAAATCAAATCAAGGGATCTTTAAGTGATCCCTTTGCTAGCCTTTAGCTACTCTAGGTTGACTGCACATTCTCAAAAACAAGTACTGACAAAATATTACAATGTGAATTCTACCGTTGCATGCATTCCTTGCATCTGTTATATTGATTAAACCATACAAACAAATGCATTTCATTAAAGATTAGTGCATATTGGACAAGTAAGCCATTTTAACTAAAATAAGAAATGACAGGAATAATTCACCAAGTAAGTGGAGAGAAAGTTAACCTTTTCAGGTCAATGACGTTTCATCAGAAGTATGAAACATTACCTTGGTTTCTTAATTTACAAATTATGTCCGCACTACTGAGCATTTCCAGAGTGTGTGGCTTTTATTTCAGGTTTCCAGCAACGGCAGTATTTTGATTTTGTATGCCATTTTAACAATCTGTTAATCCTTTAAATGAATCAATGTTACATTTGGTACATATTAATGGTGCTAGATCAACCTTTTTTCTGTTTCTGAACACAGATACCAAGTAGAAGATGAGTCATCGAGTTTAGATGAGATGCCATTGATGATGTCAGAAGAAGGCTTTGAAAATGATGAGAGTGACTATCACACATTACCAAGAGCGAGAATTAATCAGAAGAAACGAGGACTAGGCTGGTTTGTATTCGGTGGATGGAAATTACTTTGTACAAGGTAAAGTTATTTATTAAAATTTTGCAGTGCAAGTCAATAATGCCATGAGATGAGTCTAATGTGGTTTCATTGATTTAACGTGAAAATACTGTGTTTTGGTTGTCTTTTTTTGTGTAGGACATTAATGCATCACTATGATGCTGTAAAATAATCACATGCAGATCTTTCCAGTCCCTAGAACCCTTTTACTTTTTATCTATGCTGTTAGGGGTACTTTGAACATGTTATGACAGATAATCTGTCCTGGATTAGAATGATGGAACACATGTTAAAAATGTTAAAGTTTGGACTTGGAGCAGAGTAAACCTTTTTAATGCATATGATTGTGGTTGGAATTAATGATTGTTAAATTTTGCTTCAGTAGTTTAAGGGCTCAGTACCTCTGGGCTAGCAAGTCCCACCTGCCCTGTGTACATGTCATAATAAGTCCAAATAGGTTAATAGTATTTTTAAAAATCTATTAGACAAGTGGATTAAGAAAAACAAGAATATTTGAAAAAGGGTGGGGATATGGGAAGTATGACTCTTGCTTGTATGGAGGATAAATACCATATCAGATTGGTTGGGCTTAAGAATGTTTGTCATAATTTCTTGTCAAGATTGAGAATCAGAAAAAAGGAATGGATACTGACTGTAATCCCTCTGAGCCGAAAACAAGGAAGGCATATTAGGAGGGTCGAAATTCATTTAAAGAAAATGTGAATGACAGTGCATATGACTTGGAGACTTCGAACTTGACACTCTTGGATTGGTGCAATCGTTTTCATATTAAACTTTTGGCATTCTGAATGTTTTAACTTTGTCTTGAAAGTCAAACGCCTATGTTAAAGATCTCCTGAGTTTTATACTATTTGCCTCATAAACATTTCACTGCATTATTTGCTGTAACATGTTTAATGCTTGTGTATTTTTTAGAAAAAGTAGAAAAATCAAAGCACGGTAAGCACAGGAACAGGCCCTTTGACTCATCAAGACTGCATCGATACATGATGCCTTTCTAAACTAAAAACCTTTTGTCTCTGGGCTGTCCGTATGCTTTTATTTCATGACTATTCATATATCTGTCAAGATGCCTCTTAAATATTGTTGTATCTGCTGCCTCCACCACCTCTGGCAGTGCATTACAAGCATGTGCAACATTCTGTTTTTAAAAGCAAAACACTTGCCTCTTTCTTTTCCTTTAAACATAGTCCCTTTAACCTTGAACTTATGTTCCCCAGTAATTAACATTTTTACCATGGGCTGACCATCCGTTCTATCCATGCTTATCATAATTCTGTACAGTTCTATCAGGTCGTCCCACATCTTTCAATATTCAAGTGAGAACAAACTAAGTTTGTCCAATCTCTTCTCAGATAATTTTCTCCAAACTAGAAAACATCCAAGTAAACCGTTTCTGTACCCTCTCCAAAGCCATCACATTCCCTCTGGTAGTGTGGCGACCAGAACTGGACACAATATTCCAAATGTGGACTAACTAAAATCCTTTACAATTGCAACATGAGTTGCCAATTTTTCTTCATCCACTCTTTGTCCTCACGAATGAAAGCAAGCATGACTACCTTAGCGACTTGTATTGCCACGTTTTGGGAACTCTGGACTTATACACCTAGATTCCTCTATGTTGATGCAACAAAGAGTTCTGTCAATTACTGTGTACATCCCTTCTGCATCATAGAGTCATAGAGATGTACAGCATGGAAACAGACCCTTCGGTCCAACCCAAACAAGTCCCACCTGCCAGCACCTGGCCCATATCCCTCCAAACCCTTCCTATTCATATATCCATCCAAATGCCTCTTAAATGTTGCAATTGTACCAGTCTCCGCCACATCCTCTGGCAGCTCATTCCATACACGTACCACCCTCTGCATGAAAACATTGCCCCTTAGGTCTCTTTTATATCTTTCCCCTATCACCCTAAACCTATGCCCTCCAGTTCTGGACTCCCTGACCCAGGGAAAAGACTTAGTCTATTTATCCTATCCATGCCCCTCATAATTTTGTAAACCTCTATAACGTCAGCCCTCAGCCTCCGCTCCAGGAAAAACAGCCCCAGCCTGTTCAGCCTCTCCCTGTAGCTCAGATCCTCAAACCCTGGCAACATCCTTGTAAATCTTTTCTGAACCCTTTCGAGTTTCACAGCATCTTTTCGATAGGAAGGAGACCAGAAATGCGCACAATATTCCAACAGTGGCCTAACCACTGTCCTGTACAGCCGCAACATGACCTCCCAACTCCTGTACTCAATACTCTGACCAAGAAAGGAAAGCATACCAAATGCCGCCTTCACTATCCTATCTACCTGTGACTCCACTTTCAAGGAGCTATGAACCTGCACTCCAAGGTCCCTTTGTTCAGCAACATTCCCTAGGACCTTACCATTAAGTGTATAAGTCCTGCTAAGATTTGCATTCCCAAAATGCAGCACCTCGCATTTATCTGAATTAAACTCCATCTGCCAGTTCTAAGTCCATTGGCCCATCTGGTCAAGATCCTGTTGTAATCTGAGGTAACCCTCTTCGCTGTCCACTACACCTCCAATTTTGGTGTCATCTGCAAACTTACTAACTGTACCTCTTATGCTCGCATCCAAATCATTTATGTCAATGACAAAAAGTAGAGAACCCAGCACCGATCCTTGTGGCACTCCACTGGTCACAGGCCTCCAGTCTGAAAAACAACCCTCCACTACCCCACCCTCTGTCTTCTACCTTTGAGCCAGTTCTGTATCCAAATGGCTAGTTCTCCCTGTATTCCATGAGATCTAATCTTGCTAATTAGTCTCCCATGGAGAGCCTTGTTGAACGCCTTACTGAAGTCCATATAGATCACATCTACTGCTTTGCCTTCATCAATCTTTGTTACTTCATCAAAAAACTCAATCCAGTTTGTGAGACATGATTTCCCACGCACAAAACCATATTGACTATCCCGAATCAGTCCTTGCCTTTCCAAATACATGTCCCTCAGGATTCCCGTCCCTCAGGATTCCCTCCAACAACTTGCCCACCACCGATGTCACGCTCACTGGTCTATAGTTCCCTGGCTTGTTCTTACCACCCTTCTTAAATGGTGGCACAACGTTAGCCAACCTTCAGTCTTCCGGCACTTCACCTGTGAGTATCGATGATCCAAATATCTCAGCAAGAGGCCCAGCGGTCACTTCTCTAGCTTCCCACAGAGTTCTAGGTTACACCTGATCAGGTCCTGTGGATTTATCCACTTTTATGCGTTTCAAGGCATCCAGCACTTCCTCCTCTGTAATCTGGACATTTTCCAAGATGTCACCATCTATTTCCCCACGGTCTATATCTTCCATATCCTTTTCCACAGTAAATACTGATGCAAAATACTCGTTTAGTATCTCCCCCATTTTCTGTGGCTCCACACTCCACCCAAGTCTCTAGCCTATCCATTATCCTGATATATCCTCCAGCAATGCCCCTCACTGTCTGTGACTCCCCCAGTTTTTGTTGTGACAAACTTAAGATGACCTACATTCTTCTCCAAATAATGTAAATGCGTGTGTTTGTGTATGTGATATATTACAAACAACAGAGATCCCTGTAGAGCACCATTGGTCACGGATTTCCAATCCAACAAACATCCTTTCACCACCACTCTGTCTTCTATGACCTAAGCTAATTCTGTATCTACTTTTGCCAGCTCATCCTGGCTCTCATGTGACTTCACCTTTTGTGCCCGTCTGCCATGAGAGACCTTGTCAAAGACCTTTCCAAAGTCTATATAGACAACATCTATCATCCTGCCTTCACTCATCATCTTTGTGACTTCCTCAAAACATCCAATCAAGGTCGTGAGACATGACCTTCCCCACACAATGCCATGCTGCTAATAAGTCCATTTTTTTTGAATGTGAGTAAATCCTATCCCTAAGAATCTTCTCCAGTAATTTCCCTATCACTGATGTAAGGCTGATTGGCCTGTCATTTCCTGGATTAACCTTGTTACCCTTCTGAGAGAATGAATGTTGGCTACTCTCTAGTCCTCTGGGATTTTTCTTGAGTAAACAGGATGCAATGATTTTTTACAAGGCTCCAGCAATTTCCTCATCTGCCTTCCTCAGCATTCTGGGATAAATCTCATCAGGTTGTGGGGACTGGTCTACTTTTAACGCTTTTCAAAGCCACAGCATCTCTCTTTTTTTGTGTATTGACTTGCCCTAGAATATCAATATACCTCTCTGAGACTTACCATCCAACTTGTCCTTATCCTTTGGAAGTATTGATGCAAAGTAGGCATTAAGAACCTCACCCGTTTCCTCCAGTTCCATGCAAAACTTCCTTCCTTTTGTCCATGAGTGGACCTATCTTTTCCCTAGCTACTACCCCTTGCTTCTTATAAGTAAAATACTTTGGGATCTTCCGTAATCCTGTTTGCCAAAGTCATTTCATGGCCCCTTTTCATCTCCTGATTCATTGTTAGAGTTCTTTCTAGCTGTCTTTGTATTCTTCAAGGGCTCTGTCTGTCTTCAGTTTCCTTAACTTTATTTATGCCTTTATTTTTCTGACTAAGCTCTCAATTTCTCTTGTCATCCAAGGTTCTGAATCATGCCATTGTTATCATTCATTTTCACAAGAACATGCTGGTCCTGAACTCTAATCAATTGGCCTTTTAAATATTTGCAAACACCAGATGTGTATTCACCTTTAAACACCCACCCCCAATTTACATTCCCCAACTCCTGCTAATGTTGTGGTTATCCTTCCCCTCAATTTATTACGTTGCTCTGAGGGCTACTGTTATCCTTATCTGTAAGTAACTTAAAACATATGAAAATGCTCCCTCACTGAACTTCAATCCCCTAGCCAGATTCATTCCTCAATATCCGGGTATCTAGCTTGGCCTCTTCCCTCGTTGGACTATTTACATATTGTTTCAAAAAAATCATCCTAGACACACATAACAAATTCCCCCTACCCCATCCAAGACCCTGACACTAAGCAAGTCCCAGTCAACATAGAGGGCGTTGAAATCACACACCACAACAGCCCTGTTGTTTTTACATTTTTCTATCATCTGTCCACATACCTGTTCTTCTAGCACCCCCTGACTGTTGGGAGGCCTATAGTGCAATCCCATCAGTGATTGCAGCCTTCCTATTCCGAGCTCAACTTATTGTCTCTCTAGATGAGCCCTCCAAGATGTTCTCCTTCAGAACAGCTGTGATATTCCCTAATCAATAACAGAACTCACCCACCTCTCTACATTTCCCTCTATCTTGCCTGAAATGTCTAAATCCCTGAACATTCAGCTGCCAGTCTTGTCCTTCACTCAACCAAGTCACTGTGATAGCTACAACAACATAGTTATATGTATTAGTCCAAGCTCCAAGTTCTACCCTAACTGTCATACTCCTGAAACACATTCACCTCAGACCACCAATCCTGCCGCGTTCAGTAATCTCCCCCTGTCAGTTCTTAAACTTAACCTCTGACCCCTTGGTCTTGTTAACCTAATGCTCTGGTTTGTTTGCCTGTATCACATTAATTTAAACCCTCCTAAGTGGCACTAGCAAACCTCCCTGCCAGGATATTGGTGCCCTTCCTATTTAGGTGCAACCTGTCTTTGTATCGGTCCCACCTGCTCAGAAGACATGCCAATGATTCACATACCTGAAGCCCTCCCTTCTCCATCGCTCTTTAGCCACGTACTTAGATTAGATTAGATTACTTAGTGTGGAAACAAGCCCTTCGGCCCAACAAGTCCACACTGACCCTCTGAAAAGCAACCCACCCAGACCCATTCCCCTATATTTACCTCTTCACCTAACACTGTGGGCAATTTAGCATGGCCAATTCACCTAACCTGCACATTTTTGGACTGTGGGAGGAAACCGGAGCATCCGGAGGAAACCCACGCAGACGCGGGGAGAATGTGCAAACTCCCCACAGTTGCCTGAGGTGGGAATTTAACCCGGGTCTCTGGCGCTGTGAGGCAACAGTGCTAACCACTGTGCCACCGTGCCGCCCCCAGTACTTAACTATGATATTCCTATACTTAGCCTCCCTACCGCTTGGCACAGGAAATATTATTGAGTTTACAACCTGGGAGGTCCTGCTTTTCAATTTCCTACCTAACTATCTGAACTCACTTTGCAGGACTTTGTCTCTTTGTTCTCTGCTTGTGTGATTAGTACCAAAATGGACTACACTTCTGGCTCCTCACCCTCCCTCTTCAGGAAATCCTATGCCTGCTCAGAGACATCCTTGACCCTGGGCATCGAGGAGGCAACACACCATCCTGGAATCTTGCAGCCACAAAAACACCTCTCTGTGCCCTTAACTAGAGTCTTCTATGACTGCTGCTCGCCATCAAGCCTTGCTGCTGTATAACAGTGCCAGTCTGCTTTCCCTGAGAGGCCATTCTCCCACTAACCTCAAACAGTTTTTAAAATACTGTTCCTGTTTGAAAGGAGAATGACCACAGGGAACTACTGCATCATTTGCAAATGCTTACTCATCTTCCTGGTCACTCAACTATTCTCTCTTCGTGTCGCCCTTATGGTCTGACCAGCTTGCTAAACATGTTGTCGTCCACGACATTCTCGCCTCATGGATGCTCCATCGTAAATCCATCTGCAGCTCTAGGCACACCATTGTGAGATTATTTAACCTTACCTACTCATCACAAAACTCAGGTTTCTCATTTCTGCTCTGTATTCCTAGCAGCCTACTGCAATAATTCTGAAGTAACTACAAAAAGTAAGTACTTTTATTTGTCTTCAGGCACTTATTCACTCAGTCTGCAAACCTGGTTCCTGAGAAGCCAGGCCCATGTTCGTGATCGTCACCTCAGTCCTGGTGACTGAACTGACCTCTCCAGAATCTTTCTTGGTCCTTCTTACCAGTACTTTTTGTTCAAATCATAATATAAATCTGGAGATTTTTATAATTGTAAAAAACTGTCATTTGACTCTTTGATTATCATTAATTTAGTTTTGTCTGGTTGTGATTTCAAAAATCCTGATCAAGTGATGGTGCATGTGATAAAATTTTGCCTCCAACTCAAAACTGATCATGGCATTGTGGGTTGAGTACTTGTTGTGCACTGAGCTGATCAATGGTAAAACTTTGGCAGATTTTGCACTTAAAGACATGCAAAAGGAGATGCTTGCTGTTAATTTAATTGATTCACACTGCCTTATCATGCCCACTTTTAACAGTCTGAAGGTGCAGAGGTCTTAGTGCTCTTTTGAGTTGTTCTTTACTTGATTGAGTAAAAGTTGTACACAGCGTTTAAGAATTTCAGAATAAGAAAACAAACATTTATTCAGCTTATTTGGTTATGTATGTATGTTTATTAGAATAACTAGTTTATACTTTTTTCCCCCTACTTGTTGGCCAGTTTGAAATTAGTCAACATTATTCTCCCAGCTTTAAAATAAACTAACATTTTAAGTTCATAAAATAACTGTGGATGAAATGCAGTGGTACTTATGACATCTTGTTGGCTTTGGGCTTTGTGTACATTTGTAGCGCTACTGGAGTCCGTACGAGTTCGAAATTGCAGGCTGGTCTTAAGATATTATCAGACAACTTGTGTTTTCCAATGTTTGGACTCTACACAGGGATAGTAGAGTAGGCCATTCAGTTATCTCACTTGTTCTGCCATTCACTTGGAATCATGATTGATCTGTATCTAATGTCCACATATATGTCTTTCATTGATATCCTTGATTTAACAAATCTGTCAATATTAAATTTAAAATTTCAAGCAAACATGGACCGAAAGGAGTTGGTTCTGGATTTACGGTGTCCTTTGTTGAAGAAAACACTTTTTTGAGTTTGCTGAAATGGCCTTATTTTAGGACTGTAATTTTAAGTCTGTCTCCTTCATCCATAAAAATAGTTTATCTTTCTACTTTGATCAATCTGTCTCATTTGATTAGCTTGATAGGATTACTATTCAACTTTTTTAAAATTAGAGACAAAACTATTCGAGTCCAAAAATCAAAATGAAAAATGCCTCAAGTGATGAGGTCTGGTAATGTCTGTAGAGTGAGGAATCGAGTTAACTTTTCAGGTTGATGTCTTCTCGGGGAAGGTTTCGTGGAACAGTTTCAGATATGGCAAAGTAGGGAGTAGAGGAAAGTACAAATTGGAAGGTTTGTGGGGGATGGAAGGCAGGAGAGATTGAATGGCAAAAGTGGTTATGCGTTAGGCAAAAATAGATAGTAATGAAGCAAGGATTGCTTAAAACTATACATCCTTAAGCATTCCAAGTTTTGACAAAGGACCATCCAACCTGAAACCAACTTTGCTTTTCTTCTTAGAAGTAATGAGTATTTTCTGCTTTTTTTGGTTTTATTTCAGACTATTAGATATTAAATAGCTCATGTATTAAGTTTGTGATTTCTGTTAATTCTTGAGGCCTGGTATATTTTAGTGAATCTGTAGTGTACTCCATCCCAGGTCAGTCAATCATTTGAGGTTTGTACCCCAAGACTGGCCAAACTCAGCTGGAATTTGACACTATAAACTGAAGCTTCATAACTTTATTTGTTAGTTCCAATCCCCTTATCATAACTTATATCAATGGATGCAAATCACTAAAAGGTGAATAGGATATCTAAATCTGTTTTATTTTCTTATGACTCTTTTTCTCTTGCCATTAAAGTATTCAATTTATTTACACAATGGCAAACTGAATAATTCCCTGGATGTAGGTTTACTCGCTGAGCTGGAAGGTTCATTTCAAGATGTTTCGTCACCCTAATAGGGAACATCTTCAGTGGGCCTCAGGCGAAGCAAGCTGAAAATTCCTGCTTTCTATGTATATGTTTGGGTTGCTTTGGGTTGGTTTTATTTCCTGTGGTGAAGTCACTTCCTGCCCCTTTTCTTAGGGGGTGGTAGATGGGGTCTAACTCTGTGTTTGTTAAAGTTCCAACTGGAACTCTATCAACAAACACATTGAGTTGGACCCCATTTACCACCCCTTGAGAAAAGGGACAGGAAGTGACTTCACAGGAAATAACATCACATCAGGAAATGACATCGCCAACCCAAACATATAAATAGAAAGCGGGAATTTCAGCAATGCTTCGCTTGAGGCCCACTGAAGATGTTACCTAGTCAGGTGACGAAACGTCTGGAAAGAACCTTCCAGCTCAGCGAGCAAACCTACATCGAGCCTCAACCTGAGCTGTAAATCTTCTCAAAACTTGCTGAATAATTCCTTATTTTGAATGTTATTGGTGTTTTTTTTAACAGTCACTCATTTCAACTTGAAAATCCTATACTATACTGGCTTCCTATCCAAGGTATTAGACTACAGTAAATGATGAAAAACCGAAGCCCAGTGATATCCTGAAGGAACTTCAGAAAAATCTTTCAGGAGAAGAAAAATCTTTCTTTTTTCTCTCAACCCTCACCCTTGCCTTCCCCCGCTTACCCTTTTCTCCCCCATTCCCCGCTCCATTGTTCTCTTGCCTCCATCCACCCCATTATTGATCTATATGGCAAGGTTGTCTCCTCTTTACATCAAGCTCATTTTGGCTGGTTTCTTATGTGATTATTTTGAACAACCTCTGCACACCTGTGCAAACAATATCGATGGACACGCTTCTATCTTTGAATGTTTTGAGGAAATCAACGAGGTTTGTCGTATGTAATGTCTCCTTCTGTATTGATCCTGTGCTGATCACTTGATCTCTGGGCAAGTTCCTAGTGACTGTCTATGATAGCATAAATTGTGAGGAAGTAACAAGAATCTAAAACCTGATAAACAATGTGATCTTGTCACAGTTATTACGAATCATTTATAACAATGTTTAAATTGTCTGCTTTATTATCTGATCCAATAACTGAACAATTACCTTGAAGTTCAAGACGGTCTCTTGAATTTTTATTTGGATCAGCTTACAGAGTAGCAGTTTGGGTGGTTAAATAATTTAATGTACTCAATTCAAAATTTTGCAGCACCATTGTTTTCTCGTCAAAGTTGTTCATTGCCATTGGCACATTGTTGAAATATCATTGGACTTTGAGAGAACTTTTTCTCTGTTAGAAATAATTCCAATGTTTTTTTTTAAAAGCCACCTCCATCTGGTCTCTTGCTTGCATCTCCCTTGAGATTCCTGTGCTGGTTAAATATTTACATTTGCTGCTCCATTAGTTGAAGCTAAAAGTTGACATTGCAGCATATCTATCTAATTTTTATGGATAACTACTACGTACTTTTTTTTGTTGGCTGATGGGAGAAGTGAGGGATGGATCACGATCTTAGGGTATCCTTTAGTATCAGGACCTTGGGTTCCCACGAAATGTAGACTTGATAGAACATATTGAGCCCATATAAGCTGAATGTAAGTTGCATATTTTCAGCATGGATTAGGTTTTTGATTAGGTTCCCTACAGTGTGGAAACGGGCCCTTCAGCCCAACCAGTCCACACCGACCCTCCGAAGAGTAACCCACCCAGACCCAGTTCCCTCTGACGAATGCACCTAACACTACAGGCAATTTAGCATAGCCAATTCACCTGACCTGCACATCTTTGGACTGTGGGAGGAAACCAGAGCATTCGGGCAGCATGGTGGTGGCTCACTGGTTAGCACTACTACCTCAGTGCCAGGGTCCCAGGTTCGATTCCAGCCTTGGGTGATTTTGTGTGGAGTTTGCCCATTCTCCCTGTGTCTGTGTGGGTTTCTTGCGGAGTAGAAAACGTTATATTGTTTTGGTGTATCAACAAAATATGAATTTTCTGTCCAGATTTGGCAATATCCTGTCAATTCACAGAATTTTGTTTTTAATTTTGAGTTCCAGCGTTGCACTTCTATTTATTTTTAAGCTTGATTTATTTTGAACCAGTCCATAACCTTGAAAATAATCCCTTTCTTCTTGAATGCATTGTATTGAAATATCTTTTATTGCTTTTGTATTTCTGCATCCAAGTCAGACTGTGTCTCCCTTAAAGTGGAGAATTCCTGATCAACTCCCATCTGCTGCAGGTACTAAATGTGTTCACAGCACTTGAACTGTGACAAATGGCAGAAGGAAGCTAATGTTGGTTACTTCTTGTAAATAGTAAATGTTTGGATTTATTATTGCGAACTGTAAGATAGTGCTTGAGCAGTGGCTTAAATGTACTTGACTGTGCAAGTAAATAGTCCAGTAGTCAATATTTTTATATTTTCTCCAACTCCAAAACTATCAATTTCTATCAAGTAGAAAGCTACAGTATTGACTAGGTTAAGTGCAGTAGTGCAGTGTTGTCTTTTTTTGCTTTCCTGGAAGGAAAGTTATAATTTTTGGTAATAGGTTCATTTTCACTAACAAGTAATCAAGTGTGTAGACGTTTGTTTACTTTCATCTGTCCTGGAGCTGTGTTTGGGCACTTGCTATGTTAGTTTAGAACTTTGTTTTCTTCAATACCTTTTGCAAATGTAACTTTGAATCTTGTTAAAACAACTTATGAATTTACACACATCTACAAAAAGTAATCGGTGTTATTATGGCATAGAAAGAGACCTTTGAGCCTATCATGTTCATGTTAGCTCTCGAGTAATCCAGTTCGTTCCAATTCTCTGCTCCTAATTCCTTTAACCTTGTAAATTTATTTCCTTTAAGAACCTGTCCAATTTGCTTTTGAAATCATGTGGTGTCTTTCCACGTCTCTTCCTTGTCTGTCTTATCAAAACTTCTTGTTGATCTCTATTAAATTTATCCCAATCTCCTTTGCTCCACTAAGAAGACAGCTTGTCAAACCTAACATTATAGCTAAACATCCCTCATCCCTCAAGCCATTGTAATAAATCTTCTTGCAGTCTCTCAAAACCTAATGTCTGTGAGCAGTTGAACTAGTGTAACACTTTTTATTTTTTTTACCACACACCACCACTTCAAGCTCCTCCAAATCGTGTCCTATTTGCTGGTTACAAATTTTGCAGGGAAAGAATCACTTCTGTGCTTCCTGCCAAACTGCTTTATATGACAGCTTGGAGACGTGTAAACACTGCATTGATTTATTACTTAACTTTACCATAGAAAGTGTTTTGCCTTGCCTCCCCTCGAACATCCAGCTCTGTTTAATTGTGAACTACTTGAAAAAGTGTAGTGATTAATCTATGTCCTATTGCTTTCTTGAGGTACATTGACATACTAATTAAGTACATAGGTTAATGCACAGACTAATTCTTTGTCATGCTTCAAAATAAAATTGTATAATTGAGTTTCTTTTTATAAGATATACTACATTTATTGGTGAAATAGTTGTTATGGTACTATTAAACATAGAGGAAATGAGATTTGCATATTTCATAAATTTGGAGATCTGTTCCAAACTATTCCTTGCAGATCCAGTGCACAATTTTGGAGGCATTTTCACAATAGTAAATGTGATCTGTGAGTCTATTAACCCCTCTAATAATATGTGCCAAGTTCTACTTCCATTGGAAAATATTTTCTCCGTTTGAAGTAATACAGATGGTATTACTTGGGCTGTTTCAGATTTTGATTTGACCAGTGAGTAACTGTAGCATGGAAGATCTTTTTATTTCCTGAGTCCACTCTTCTCACTTGTGGTATTTGCAGGACTGCTGCACAGTATTTGGTTTTCGTGTTATGGATTAGGGAAGGGAAAGTTTGTTTCTTTCTTTTACTATCTAATTATTATCTAGTTTGCCTTGCCAGTCATAGGTTATGACCACAGTTGTAAAGTAAAACTTGGGTTCAAATGAGCTTCCTTCAATGGTCAAAAGTCTGTCTGATGCTACCTGTGCATTTCACAGTATTTAACATGAAGAGTTGCTGCTTGGCTGAAGACTGGCTTGTATGTGGGAAAGACTGAGATAAAACTAATTTAAGAAAACAGCATAAAACCGTCTGACAGTGCATTATCTATTAAAGTTGTTCAGATCAGAATTCTAGAAAATGCTTTTCTATCAATTTTGTCAAGATATCTAAAATTCTGCAAGGAGCAGCTTTCGTTCAAATTTCTGTAATAATAGATCTTATAATTAGATTCAAAATGGAATTTGACCAGTGAAAGACACTTTCTTTGAGATCAGTCCTGATTTCCTCAGTTGTGAATCCTTGAATAACCTGTAAATGCTTTTTTCATTATGGCGGGATAATAGATCTAAAGTAATTAGTGATGAACCAAGTAGATATTTTCCTTTACAGGCAAATTGTGGGATTTATAAGAAAGAACTTTCAATCAGATCTAGGAAACTGCAAATGTAAAAAGCACGTTCTAATTGGGTAATGCACCTACATTTTTCGAAGATTGCAAAACAGGTCGGCTATTTGATCATTTGCAGCAATTTTAGTTCTCACGTGAACTTGGGTTATAGCCAGTTCATTAGTTCATCATGGGAAATCAAGAGACAAGCATTGAAGGTTAACCTGTTCATTGTATCACCTGATTTAGAGATTATGCTGCAGATGGTGCTTTTTTTTTGGGGACAGACTAGTCCTCTGCTTTAGCTCTAGTCTCTATTGGACAGCTAAATCAGTGTTTCTAGTAGGATCAGAAT
This sequence comes from Chiloscyllium punctatum, assembly GCF_047496795.1. Lineage (NCBI taxonomy): Eukaryota > Metazoa > Chordata > Chondrichthyes > Orectolobiformes > Hemiscylliidae > Chiloscyllium > Chiloscyllium punctatum. Next base: position 99,314,960 of record NC_092743.1, on the reverse strand, counting down.
TGTGGTACTGACATGCTCTACTTTAGTCTCACTTGCATCATTCATATTTAAAATGTCAGTTTCCATTGCTGTCAATAAAAACCAAAAGTTTGTCAAATATTCCAGTTTATTTTCTGTCAAAAAATTTATTCAACCTTCCAAATTGCTTGAAGCTGTTTTATACTAAATGGCCTTTCAGTAGTAAAAGCAACCTTTTTAATTCAAATTATGCATTAATCAAATGTTGGCACACAAGAAACTCTATAGGACATGCCAATAAAAACATTAATTTTTCAAACCTTGATAGTAATCTTGTATAAAGTTTAAAAACAGCAATTAATCACAGTCATGTGACCATTTGGCAGAATTGTGCTTTTGGCTTATTAATTTTCAAACTGATTATATCCAAATACAGATGACAGGTATATTAACCAATCACGCTACCAATCCAAGTTTAATTTAGTGAAGATTGGGGCAACCATTCAGTGTGTTTAGTTTGGAATTTCAGCTTTTGCATTTTCTCTAGTGTTTAAAAATTCTTTCATTTTGGCATTACATCAAGAAAACATTTATCCCAATCGAGAATTTTCTTGATAAAGTTGCTTTCTTTTCTGCCTTCCCATACTTTCCTATTATTTTAAATGCATGTAATCTTTAAAATTTGACACCCATAGAAATATTTGTAATTTTCAATAGGTTAGTTCAAGATGTATCATTTTTTTGAAGATCTCATAATGCTCATCCACGATGTAGTTTATCAATATTCATTTTACTTATGTCAGCTTACAAAGAAAAGTGACGGTGGTATGATCCTTTTGAGATTGATGAAAAGCCTTGCTCTGCCATATGTCTCCAACTTCAGGCATACCAGACATTTGGGGATAGAAAATTTATGTCTTGCTCATTTATTCTGATTTTTCAGGTGTTTGCTTTTAACAGTTTAAAAAAAAGGAGTGAGTGTTAATTTTTGGAAATAAAATGTACAATTTAGACCTCATTACATTGATGTATGATTGTATGTATTTATGGAAATACTTTAATAAATTGATCTATTTATTCTCTGCCTATATTGTTAGTTCTGTCCTGTAGGCCTTCAGCTGAATCTGTAAATGCCCATAGTTTTAAAAAAAGCCTTTTTATTCATTTGTAGATTGCATGTGATTGGACAATATATTCTTTAGCTAAATCTTCTGTTTACCAATTTATAGATCAATGGGAATATTATTGACATACTTGTACCTGAAGGCAAATTTACCAACACGATTTAGTCAACTTGAGACTTTATTTAATCTGTTTGTCTCTGAACCTTAAAAGAACTTTCAATATTTTTTTGTTCTGTTTTCAACAGTTATGTATTCTGAAATAGTCCTTCATTGCACTCAGCAGCAACATCAACAACAATTCATTGTTTTTCGATTTATATGGTATTATGCACAGTCAGTGTTTTTTCTCTAACTCAGCTAGAATTCTATTAAAGCTTGTGAAATTAGCAATACTTCGTACATATAGATTTATACTCTTGGGGCTACAAGATGGATTGATTTCTCTGTCATGAGATTTTCATCTACCTAGTTATCAAAAACACTTTGTCCATATGGAAATAGTACCATTGAATGCTATTTCCATATGAAGTGAAGGAACCGATCAAATGCGTGGATTAATCTGGTCAATGAGGTGATTTGTGTGCCCTCAGGCAATTATTCTGTACTTTTTGTTGTGTAGGAATCAGAGTACTGATCTGAAGTATAATATGTTTATAGAAAAAAATAGTTTTAGCATCACTGCTGAATTCACACTTCATCCTTCCATTGCAATCACAATTCTGCAATAATAATTGTGCTTTAGCAACTGATCTTGTATCATTACTTGATGCTTTTCCAAATTTATTACTCCCAAGGACTGTATGCTGCTTCAGTTCGAACGTCCTTTTCCCTTCCTTCAGCTGTGTTCTGTTTTCTCACCTGAAATGCCCTCTTCCTCTCCCTTCTCATCACCCATGCCCAACCCCTCCTCTCTCCACAACCTCCCACAAAGTAAAAACCACCACCTCTTTAAGACGACTTATTTGAAACCCTTGACCGAGATTTTCGTCATGTGTCCTATTATCTCACATTGTGATTTGGTATCAGATTTTGTTAATAAGGCTTCTAGGGAAGCCCCTTGGAATATTTATTATTGGTGGCACAGAAACATGCATATTTTGATTCGCCTGTGCCCTAATATGTCATCTGTCAACTGAGATTTCATTTCTTTATTAACTATATTAAGTCACTATATAAATGTTAGTTGTTGGCACAGAAACTTGGTGGTATTTTTGTCAGTTTGGCTGTAAAGAACTTTAATTTGCATTTACAAATTGTATATATTTATTGAGTAATTTACCTGTACTCCTGTGGATTGAATCGGGTTAACAAATAATCTGCAGCAGTCAAAAAGTGTGGCGCTGCAAAAGCACAGCCATTCAGGCAGCATCCGTGGAGCAGGAGTGTTGACGTTTTGAACATAAGCTCTTCATCAGAAATGGTAAAGAGCTTATGCTCGAAATGTCAACTCTCCTGCTCCTCTGATGCTGCCTGACTGGCTGTGCTTTTCGTTTTGACTCTGATCTTTAGTATCTTCAGTCCTCACTTTCTCCTAAATAATCTGCAGGAGCCAATAATTCTGTTCGGTCGTCATTTCATTTTGCATTTTTTTAATTTGAACTATACCTTCGCAATGCTCAAAATGCTTTAACTTCAGATGTACTGTAATTTTAAATCTTAGATTTGTGTAATTGTCGTACTTAGAGAGACTGCTTAAGTTATTCTGCTCCAAGTTAGATGTTTAACTGAATGGCCTGGAGAAGGCCATCCATTTAAACTGGGTTTCAGAAATTCTGGCTGTTGAAAATACTATTCTGATGCACAGCTCTCTTGCAGTCATTCTGTCTTTGAGAATATTTGCCTACGGGTTCCTCATGGTTTAACTCGCGAGTTGTTCTAGAAGTCTAAACTTGTAAATCCTATGATGATTCCAATTGTAGCACTTCAGTTAATAGAGAAAACAAAGCTTTCAGTCTATTTGGAAGCTGTTAGTTTATTCACCACATGATAAAACTGTTCCATTAGGACAAGAATTGGATAAGGAATTAATAGGAAAATTTCTGTGGCTTGTGGCATCATTTTCAAAAACAGAAATACTATATCTTTAAATGCATTGACCTGTACCACCTATGATACTGGAAAAACCAGTATCACAGGAGAGCTAGCCTTAGAACTGGCATTGTATTTATCCAGAGGTACTTTTGTCTTCTGCATATTGTAACTATGGGGCTGTTGTCAGTAGCTGTTGAAAATAAAGGGAATTTCAATGGTTACTGTCAGTTTACATATTATGAGTAATATATGTTGATGCTGCTAGAAGGCATTTAATTAGAAATGAAGGCATGTGGTAACAAAATAATTAGATTCTGAAGTTAATTCTGACTACATTGCCACTGCAGTTTTCTACCAGCAATGTGAATGCGGAAAATGTCTCAAGTACATGCAGGTGTAACAGCTATGCTTTCTGTTTAGTGAACCTTATTTGGCATAAAGGTCTACTGAATTAACTATTCCAGCGAATATACTAAAATACTATTGCTTTTATTGAAGGCTGTAAATCAGATATCCTGGTAATAATTCTATTCAGTGGTACTTTCAGAATAAGAACAACAAAAATTAGAGAGAAATCTTGTATGAAAAGCAGGAGGAGATGGGCAATTCCAAGGTTTGGAACAAGGCATGGCCACAAAAGCTGAAAGAACTATGCCCCTTTCTTCTGTCCCCTCAGGCCTGCTCTGCCATTCAATAAGATCGTCACTGATTTGACTGTGACCTTAAATCCCTGAAAGCCTTTTACTCTTTCTTAGCAAGAATCTATCTATATTTGCCTTAAAGAAATATTGAAAGGCTGTGCTTCCACGATCTTTTCAGGAAGCGAATACCAAAGATTCATGAAATCATCTCAGAAAATATTTCACTTAAATTTAAATGGCTGACTCTTTCTTTTTATTTGAACTATACCTTCGCAATGCTCAAAATGCTTTAACCTCAGATGTACTGTAATTTTAAATCTTAGATTTGTGTAATTGTCGTACTTGGAGAGACTGCTTAAGTTATTCTGCTCCAAATTAGATGTTTAACTGAATGGCCTGATTTTAAACAGTGACTCTTACATTTAAGTTATCCTGTATGATAAAATGTCCTCTCTATCATCCATTATTGAGGTGGAGTGAGAACATGATAAATGCCCATAAAGAAGATAGATGGGAAGAAATGTGTTGCATTGTTGGAGGGATCAATGAGTAAAGGGCAAGAGTTTTAGAGGGGCTGTAAGGAGGAAACAAAATTCACTCAGGAGTGGTGGGACCTGGAATTCTCTAAGGATGCTAGAGGCAGAAACCCTCTGTGTTTAAGAAATATTTAGATATGCACTTGTGATGCCAAGAGATACATGACTGTGGCCCAAATGCTGCAAAATGGGATTAGAATAGATAGGTTGTCAGTGACTGGGCAGACTTGATGGGCTGAAAGTCTGTGCTGCAGATCTTGATGACTTAATGCATTTCATTAGGCTACATTTATCTAATAGGTCAAGTTATTTTCTATCATGCATTGAATAACTAGTGGAATCTTCAGTGGTCAATTATTAATTACACAGCGAATTCAGTTAAAAATCTCAACACCCAGGTTATAGTCCGAAAGGTTTATTTGGAAGTACTAACTTTCAAAGCGTTGCTTCATCAGGCAACTGCCTGATGAAGAAGCAGTGCTTCGAAAGCTAGTGCTTCCAAATAAATCTGTTGGACTATAAACTGGTGTTGTGATTTTTAACTTTGTACACCCCACTCCAACACTGGCTCCTCCAAATCATGACAGTAAATTCAAACTTCAATAAAGAATCTTGATCTGTAACTAATATCTCTTGTACATTGAGTTTTCATTTGTGTTTTGGCCAATTTATGATATTTCATTGAACAAAGAGCAACAAAAGAACAACGAAGTTTGCAGCACAGGCACAGGCCCTTTGGCCCTCCAAGCCTGCGCTGAAATAATGCAAGAATTTTTTTTGGTGGTACCTGATTTCAAATTGTCTGGAGCTGTCCAAAACAAATTGGCACTTGATGCATTTGCATGACCAATGTTTGATCCCTAGAGGAGTCAGGTAGATGGGTAGAGTTATTCTTTTTGCATGTTGGAACAGACCCAGGGGATTAAATGACCTATGCCGCCACCTGACCGGTTTAAGTATTGGTGAAAAAGGTAACTTTGAACTAGTTTTAGATATTTTCTAATCAGCCTATTCAGACATGTCATTACACACCTCTGGAGTAGGTCGGACTTGAATCCAGGCCTCCTGTTTCAGAGGTAGGGCAGCTACTATTGCACTAATAGTTTCAATCTTTGTTTGAGTTGAAGCAAGCGTTCCTTTTCTAAGCTAAGTATGAATTTAGGTATAAATCTTTTATTCCTGATGAAGGGCTTTTGCCCGAAACGTCGATTTCGAAGCTACTTGGATGCTGCCTGAACTGCTGTGCTCTTCCAGCTCCACCAATCTTGAATTTAGGTATAGACTATTTTGGCAGTTTGGATGCTATGTATGTGCAAACTGAGCAGTCTTCGCACCAAGACTCCACACCTCATGTAAGTACACCTTTCAAGGTCACTCCAAATGGAAATGGCCTAAATTCAGTTCAGAAAAATTGAACACAAATTTAATGGATCACGTTATGAAGAGGAATGCAAACATATAATTCATTATCTTTTCGCAGATTCTTGAAAGATTTTATTAAAATAATAGTTAGTTGACCACAAACACTGTATTTTGGGTAGAATTTTAAGTCTGACATGAAATACTATACCGTATGTTGTTATATGTACCTTCAAAAACCAGTCCAGCTTAAAATAAATGAAGCTTGCCCAAAGACGTTGAGGTTGATTTGTGTGACAGACAAGTTGTCAAACTTGACTTGCAACCTTCTGGCTAGGGGTCTGGCACCCTACCAATTTGTGTTCAGCCTTTCTAATTTATTAAATTTACAATTGTATAGAGAAGATTTGTGATAAATACACATTATCTTAGATTATATTGCTGACATTTTCATGTACAGTACTTGATATAGACCCTATCATGTTTCCTATTGTAATTAAAATGAGGATACTCTGAGGTGTAATTTGCATGCTTAGTGCATTAGCACACTCGTTTTTTCTACTGATACTTAAAAATAAAAGCAAGAGTTGTCAGTATCATAAGTGGCATACAATTTCCCTGTCTAAATTGTGCTATATCCAAGGTTGTGGTATATCAAAAGAACATTACAGTAATGGGTTGCAGTCCCACAAAAAACTGTTCTCAATGATGTTTCATTGAGCAATTAAACTTAATATACTAAGGCATTGGCTGTTGTGGAGAAATTATGACTTTATTCTCTGCTTACAAAGGAAGAATTTAAAAGTACAGGGTTTTGCAGTGGCCTTAGTTTTGTTTTGGTGCCCCTTGACCGCTAATTTCTTTGGCTTTTTCAAGATAATGCAGGAATGTTACCTTACAAAAGAAAATGGAATATGCAGAACATAAAGCTGGAGTAGGCTGTATGAAGCCTGTTGTGCTATTCAATAAGGTAACAATTGATCTTTGACCTCTACTCCAACCTCCTGTCCAATTTCAGTATTTTCTGACTTCCCCAAGAGTCCAAAGCTAGGAAATGTCTTTTTAAAGACTTTTGAATATTTAGAAAAAAATGCACCATTTTAGTTTATGAAAAATAGAGTTACAGACCAACAATTTTTATTAATTCGGTTGACATCTGTAGTGACTTGTCATGGAGGTTATGATTACAGTGCATCCATTCAATAGATTCTAGAAATATTGACAGGTTGTGCAAGATTGGACAAGGATAGTAAAATATAGGTGTGATCAAACTTTGGTATGTAAAGTTAATAGCTGGGAATAAGCATTAAAATGGATACAAAACATACATTTGTAAGGAAAATGGAATTTCATAAGCAGTGATGTAAAATAAATGGATCAAATATTCCTTGAACTGTTGTAACTAATTCTAAACCATGTTTCATAATACTGTAGTTTTCGAGTAATATTCAATTTATCACGTGGATAAATAAATGCAGTTGAAAGCCCATTTGTTGTTATTTTACCAGGAGAAAGGGGGGAATAAACAGGAAATGTCCCTTTTGTAGAACTTAAAGGCTCAATGGCTGTGATCAGCTGTTTCTGGAATGTCTGGCAGCCCTCCAAAATACATGTGCACTTTTTATTCTTGCTTCTGCTTCATAATTTTAATTGTGCCACGATTTGTACCTGTGCTTTTTGCTGCCCAGGCTTTAACCTCAGGAACCCTCTCTGCCTCCCACTCTCTACCATTTGTAAGATCTTGCTTAAAACCTTATTCTGACTAGGCTTTGGCTCTTTTTTTATTTGCTCATGGGGCATGGGTGTCACTGGATGGCTATCATTTCCTGCACATCCCTAGTTGCACTTGAGAGGGTGGTGCTGAGCTGTCGATTCGAACTGCTGCAGCCCATGTGCTGTAGCTTGCTGTACAATGCCTTAGGAAGGGAATTCCTGGACTTTTGGAATACTGCATTAAATCCTGGTCTCTGTGATTGTCAGGATGTTGTGAAACTTGAAATTTTTTCTGAATCCTTTCAAGGATATTGCCAGGGTTAGAAGGTTTGAAGTTACAGGGAGAGGCTGAAATAAGCTGGGGCTATTTTCCTTGGAGCGTCAGAGGCTAAGAGGTGACCGTTGAGGTTTCTAAAATGATGAGTATTGATAGGGTGAATAGACAAAGTCTTTCCCAGGGTAGGGGATTCCAAAACTAGAAGGCATAGGTTTAAGGTGAGAGGGGAAAGATTTAAAAGGGACCTTAAGGGGCACTTTTTTCATGCAGAAGGTAGTGCGCATATGGAATGAATTGCCAGAGAGAGTGATTAGAGGCAGGTACAAATGCAACATTTTAAAAGGCATCTGGATAGGTATGTGAATAGGAAGGGTTTTTAGGGATGTGGGCCAAATACTGACAGATGGGACTAGGTTAACTTAGGATATCTGTATGGCACAGATGAGTTGGACCAAAGGGTCTGTTTGCGTGCTGTACAACTCTATGACTCTATTTTAACCCAGCAATAGTGAAGGAATAACAATATATTTCTAAATTAGCATAGAGAGTTGTTTGTAGGGAAACTTGAAGGTAATGATGTTCCCAAGTATTTACTGCCCTTGTCCTTCTAGATAGAACTGGTCATGGCTTTGGGCAGTACTGTCTAAGCACATTTGTTGAATTTCTACACTGCATCTTGTAAATAGTACACGCTGCTGCTAATGATCATCAGTGGTGGAGGGAGTGGATGCTTGTGATTATGGTACCAGTCAAGCAGGTTGCTTTGTCTTGGATGGTCTCAAGCTTCATAAGTGTTGTTCGAGCTACATCCATTCAAGCAAGTGGGGAGTGTTCCATCACACTCCCAACTTGTAGATGATGGACAGGCTTTGGAGAGTCAGGCGGTATTACTCACTACAGTATTCCTAGCCTCTAACCTCTTTTGGACATGTTCTATGTGGAGAGTGCAATTGAGTTGCTGGTTGATGGTAACTCTCCCAGGAAGTGGATAGTGTTTCAGTGGTGACAGCACCATTGAAAGTCCAGGGCCAGTGATTAGAGATGGACATTAAGATGCCATTGGAGATGGTCATTAACTGGTATTTGTGCCTGCTTCTTGTCAGCCCAAGCCTAGATATTGTCAGATCTTGATTTTGAATATGGATTGCTTCCATGTGTGAGTCATCACAAATGGTGCTGAACCTTTTGCAGTCATTGGCAAACATCCCCATTTCTGACCTTATGATGGGAGGCAGATCATTGAAGTAGCTGAAGATGGTTGATTCTGAGCTCCTGCAGAGATGACTGACCTCCAACAACTACAATCCTGCTTCTGTGTGCCAAGTATGACTCCAACCAGTGGAGAGTTTGCCCTCTGATACTCATTGATTCCAGATTCCAGTTTTGCTCCGGTTCCTCAATGCCACACACTATCAAATGATGCCTTAATGTCAAGATCTGTCATTCGAATGTCACCTCTGGTATTCAGCACTTTTATGCTGTAAAGAGGTCAGGAGATTAGTGACCCTGGTGGAACCCAAACTGGGCATCATTTAGTGGGTTATTGCTGAGCAGGTGCTGTTTGGTAGCACTGTTGATGACACCTTCAATCACTTATGGTCAAGAGTAGACTGATGGGGCGGTATTTGGCTGGCTTGGATTTGTCCTGCCTTTTGTGCCAATTTTCCACATTTTGGATAGATGCCAGTGTTGTAACTGTGCTGGAACAGGTTTGCTGTGGGAGTGGCAAATTCTGGAGTACAAGTCTTCATTATTATTGCTGGAATATTGTCAGGGCCCAATGTCTTTATAGTATCCAGTGTCTCACTGTTTCTTGATATCACATGGAGTAAATAGAATTGGCTGAAGACTGGTATCTGTGATGCTGAGGACCACAGGAGGAGGCCATGAAGCATCATGCATTCTGCACTTATGGCCGAAGATTGCTGTGAATGCATCAGCTTTATCTTTTGCACTAATGTTTTGGGCTCTTCCATCATTTGAGGATTGGGATATTTTTGGAGCCTCATCTAGTGAGTTATTTAATTGTCTACCAACATTCGAAACTGGATATGGCAGGACTGTAGAACTTAGATCTGATCCATTGGTAGTGGGATTGCTTAGCTCTGTCTATCACTTGTTTATGATGTTTAACATGCACCTCATCCTGTTCAGTAGCTTCAACAGGTTGATACTTCATATTTAGATATGCCTCATGCTGTCCTGCACTTTGCATTGAACAAGGGTTGATCCCATGGCTTGATAGTAATGGTTGAGTGGTGGATATGCCAGATAATGATCTTAAATACCTAGAGGTGCAGGTGCAAAGTTCCTTGAATGTGGAGTCACAGGTACACAGGGTGGTGAAGAAAGCGTTTGGCACACTTGCCTTCATTGGTCAGAACATTGCGTATTGGTGTTGGGACATGTTGCAGCTGAACAGGACATTGGTGAGGCCACCTTTAGAATACTGTGAACAATTCTGGTTGTCCTTCTATAGGAAGGATATTAAATTTGATAGGGTTCAGAAACTATTTACAGGAACACTGGAAGGTTTGAGTTATAGGGCGAGGTATTTTCACTGTGATAATGTCAGCCACATGGTGAAGTGGTAGGAATAATAAATAAATTCTCTGTTCCAGAAATTATTTGGTGGATCACAGGTGGGAGTGATACCTACTATGGTTGAAAAGCCAGTGGAAAATCAGGCAACAGTGTTACAGGAAGTATATCCTGGGATTTATTTCTGACTCTGATAACAAGGTCACAAAGCCAAAGGTGAAAACAGGAGGAAAAAAAAAATCAAAGAATAAAAATACGTTCAATTTCAGAAACTATATTTTCTCAAATTGCTGAGGAAAAACAAGAACTGGTGTAGGACAAAGTGGATATTTTTAGTTTAGAGAAATTTGCTGAATTGCAACAGAGGAAAAACTAGAGGTTGTATCAGAAAACATACACAAAAAAAGACTGAGTGAATACCAGAATATTATTATCTTAAATATGACATCTTGCTGAGGAAGTGGTGACCATCATATATTCAGGCGGTTGAGAAATAGACAGAGGTTTGTTATAGTCGGTTATAGAAAGGAGGTGTTGCAGGTAACACATGAATTACCAGTAAGAGGTTGTTTGGGAGTAAGGAAAACTCAAGTCAAAATACAAAAAAACATTTTTATTGACCTGGACTACAGGAAGATGTGGTTAAATTTTGTCAGACATGCCGTATTAAGAATGTGTCAGGTAATTAGCAGTGATTAAAGCTATCACCCTTAATATCTGTTCCTGCGTTGGAGGAGCCTTTTACAAAAGTCTTAATTGACTGCCAAGGACCCAAATCTAAAACAAAAAGTGGGAGCAGTATTTGTTGACCATAATGGATGTGTCTACTAGATTTCCAGAAGTCATTGCATTATACAATATCATGGCTAAAAGGGTTATAGAAGAGTTACTCAATTTTTTTTTAACTAGAGACAGACTAGCCACAAAAATATAATTGCATCAGTTATCCAAGGAGGCTATGAATATCTTTAGGAATAAGACCATTCAAATCACTGGGCGCATTATAACAGCTGCATCAACTTTAAATACCATGTTTTTGGGCTTATAATGAAGACTATCCAGAGGATTGGGCTGAAGGAATTCCATTTGTTCTTTTTCAGGTTGCAGCTAATGAATCAACAAAATGCAGGCAATTTGAATTCGTTTTTGGGCATGGGGGTCAGACCCCACTGAAATTAATAAAGAAGAAATGTGTAAGTCAGAGTTCAGAGACCACATCTGGACTGTCAAATTTTAGGGAAGGATGGAATAGAGTGGGTGTGTTGGCTAGACAAGATTTGAAAGTAGCACAGTATGTGATGAAACAGGAAGCAAGCAAATCAAAAAATTGAAATTTTGCTCATGGAGACAAAATGTTAGTGTTACTAGTAGGTGATCCTTTTAAAGGAAAGGTTTAGCATACCTTACAAAAAAAAGGAAATAGAGGTGAATTATGAGGAATGCCAGATAGAAAGCAATCTGGACGTAGGTTTGCTTGCTGAGCTGGAAGGTTCATTTCCAGATGTTTTGTCACCCTACTAGGTAACCTCTTCAGTGGGCCTCCGGGCAAAGCTCTGCTTATGACTCCTGCTTTCTATTTATATGTTTGGGTTTCTTTACATTGGTGATATCATTTCCTGTTCTCTTTCTCAGGGGGTGGTAGATAGGGTCTAACTCTGTGTTTGTTGATAGAGTTCCAGTTGGAATGCCATGCTTCTAGGAATTCTCGTGCGTGTTCTCTGCCTGGCTTGTCCTAGGATGGATGTGTTGTCCCAGTCGAAGTGGTGTCCTTCCTCATGAGGATATTAGTGAGAGAGAGTCATGCCATTTTGTGGCTAGTTGATGTTCATATATCCTGGTGGCTGGTTTTCTGCCTGTTTGTCCAATGTACTGTTATAGTTCTTGCATGGTACTTTGGAAATGACATTTGTTTTGCTTGTTGTCTGTATAGGGTCTTTCAAGTTCATTAGCTGATGTTTTAGTGTATTGGTGGGTTTTTTTGGGCTGCCATGATGCCAAGGGGTCTGAGTAGTCTGGCAATCATTTGAGGGAAATCACCTATACCATTTATTCAAAAGAATGGTACCCAATGAACACAGTCTGCTGTTTTCTCAGCAACAAACCCAAACAAGCAAGCAAAATGCATCCAAAAACCCTAGCCACTCTCCCCTACATCAAAGACATCTCAGAAATGACTGCCAGACTACTCAGACCCCTTGGCATCATGGTAGCCCACCAACACACATCAACTAATGAACTTGAAAGACCCGATTCGGACAACAAGCAAAACTAATGTCATTTACAAAATACCGTGCATGAACCGTAACAAACACTACATTGGACAAACAGGCAGAATACTAGCCACCAGGATACATGAACATCAACTAGCCACAAAATGACATGACACACTCTCAATTTATTCTTACACATAGATAAGGAAGGGCACCACTTTGGGACAACACATCCATCCTAGTTCAAACCAAACAGAGACATGCACGAGAATTCCTAGAAGCATGGCATTCCAAGCGTAACTCTATCAGCAAACACAGCAATTTAGACCCCATCTACCACCCCCTGAGAAAAAGAACAGGCAATGACATCACAGGAAATCACGTCACCAACCCAAAGAAATCCAAGCATATAAATAGAAAGTGGAATCATCAGCAGTTCTTTGCCTGGAGGCCCACTGAAGATGTTGCCTAGTTGAGTGATGAAACGTCTGGAAATGAACCTTCCAGCTCAGTGAGCAAACGTGCATCCAGAGCCTCGACCTGAGTTACAAATCTTCTCAAAACCTGATAAGAAAGCAATCTCACTGGGTGTGTCATGTGAATATGCTCAGAAGGTATTTTGATAGGGAAGGAAAGCAAAAGCAGAATGTGTTTCCAGTTAAAAGAATTCAGATGTTCTGAATTGCAAGTTCTCCTAAAATTGAAATGAATTGAGTTACCTTTCTGAGGAAAATTTAACTGACCTGAAAGAGTTATTATAATATGGGGGTACAAGCTGGGAACTAGGCAAAAGTGAGGACTGCAGATGCTGGAAATCTGAGTCTAGATTAAAGTGGTGCTGGAAAAGCACAGCAGGTCAGAACTTTTGCCCGAAATATCGATTTTCCTGCTCCTCCGATGCTGTCTGACCTGCTGTGTTTTTCCCGCACCACACTAAGCTGGGAACTACTAATCTAATTGCATATGATGTAGATATAGGAAATGGTTTTCCAATGAACTAACCTCTCTGTAGATTTAACCCTCTAAAGTTGGCACAGGTTCAGTAAGCGATTACTTTAAAGTATACATTCAATATAATCGAAGTGCATTGTAGTGAATGAAGCTCACCCATAGGAATGGTGCCAAAACGAGATGGTCCCCAGCGATTATGTATCGACTATCACAAAGTCAGTACAGTTACAAAATCTGATTCATATCCTATTCCACATTTGGAAGACTATATTGAGAAGCTGAGACAAGGAACTTGAGAGGATGTTTGCAGATACTTTTATTGGAAAGAGTGAAGGAAATTTTGGCTTTCGTAACACCTGGAGTAGACTGCCAGTTTAAAGTCATGACATTTGATATGAAAAATGCACCAGCCACATTTTCAAAGACAAATCAGTGTAATCATTTCATGATTACCCAGGTAATTGGTGTATATCGATGATGTAGTGATTTTTACTCGCACATGGAAGGAACATTTGTAGCATCTATCAGAACTGTCTGATAGACTTTGAGAGATGGTCTTGATGATAAATCTAATAGTGAGTTTGGGATATGAAAATCCTGTGGGATATGAAAATAAAGATTATCCCATAACATTGATGAAGAGGGAAGTACTATGATTGTTGGGACTGGTTAGACTACTTTTGGAATATTGCGTACAATTCTAGTCTCCTTCCTATTGGAGGGATGTTGTGAAACTTAAATGGGTTCAGAAAAGATTTACAAGGATGTTGCTAGGGTTGGAGGATTTGAGCTATAGGGAGCAGTTGAAAGGCTGAGGCTGTTTTCCCTGGAGCATTGGAGGCTGAGGGGTGACCTCATAGAGGTTTATAAAATCATGAGGGGCATGGATAGGATAAATAGACAAGGTCGTTTCCCTGAGGTGGGGGAGTCCAGAACTAGAGGGCAGAGGTATAGGGTGAGAGGGGAAAGATATAAAAGGGACCTAAGGGGCAACTTTTTCAGAGTGGTATGTGTATGGAATGAGCTGCCAGAGGAAGTGGTGGAGGCTGGTACAATTGCAACATTTAAGAAGCATTTGGATGGGTATATGAATAGGAAGGGTTTGGTGGGATTTGGGCCAGGTGCTGGCAAGTGGGACTAGATTATGTTGGGATATCTAGTTGGCATTGATGAGTTGGACCAAAGGGTCTGTTTCTGTGCTGTACATTTCAATGACTCTCTATGACTGTGTGGTTTTTATTGGAAGTTCGTATTGAATTTTAGCAGTGTTTAGTCTACTGTTGAACTGGTGCTGAAAATTTCAATGGATGGAGGAATGTCAGCTGGCAGTTGACAGCCTGAAAATGATGTTAACCCCTGTCCCCAGTGTTGGTCACACCTAATTATGCAAAGCTATTCAAGGTGGCTATGGATGTAGGTGTTGGTGCTGTACTCTTTCAAAAAGACAACAAGAAGATAGAAAGACCTATTGTGTATTTTTTTTCAAAATATTGAATAATCGATAGCATTTTATTGTTTTATATTGCCAGTAATGTGCGAGACAACTCTATGTAACTCCTAAACTGATCATAATTCCTTAAAGTTCTTAAAGTTTATGGAAAAATTTAAGCATTAAAAATTCCAGAACGTTTAGATGGAGAGACTTTGAATAAAGATGAGGGCGCTCAGTGCTGAGAAAAATACAGATTGAAATGGTCTGCAGTAGTGAATGTTTGCATGCTTACAGTGAATGGAAGGTATATGTCTTTTAGTGTATTAATCGTTAAGGTGAAATATTTTTTAAAAAATGAAGCCATCTTTGTTTATTGATTGTTTGTTTGTTTTTAAGGGAGGAAATGTCTTTAAGAGACGTATTCTGTCCTCTTTTTATGAAGAAACCTTGAGATGAAAGTGTGAAGCCGTCTGCTCCAAAGCAGAGAGTAAACAGTTTGTCAGGCCTTGGGTTTTTTAAAAATAAAGTTGGAGCAATAGAAGCAGCCTGGCTCCCACAGATTTTTTGTTTTAGCTTTCAGCAGTTGCTGAGCTCTGGAAGCTGGATGTGAAAACTTTGCTCTCTTGTTCTCTCTGTGGCGCGCGCGCCCTCTCATCTAAAAGCTGGGCTTCTCTTTTTGTTACTAGAATTGCACATGAGACAATAAATTTTACTAAATTTGCCTTTGCCAAGGGTGTGTTTATGGGATTTTACTATGTTGGAACAGTTAATTAAGTGTTTTTTGTATACTTTATATTTTGATAGTTACAGTTAAGCTAATTCAGTTTAGTTTGTCTGTATCTTAGTGTATGAATGAAGTGTGTTTGATTTTGGAAATTACTTCTGACGCACAAGGAATAGTTGAATATTTAGACATTTTTGTGTCTTTCAGTTGCTGTGACTGGCTTGCTAACATCTGTAGGCGAAAGAAACAGCTTAAAGCCCGCACGGTTTGGCTGGGACATCCAGAGAAGTGTGAGGAAAAACATCCAAGAAATGCAATCAAGAACCAGAAGTACAATATTTTTACATTTGTCCCTGGGGTAGGTAACTGCGAGTTTGCATGTCTTGAAACAACCTTTGTATCAAAATACATAGAGGTTATACAGTGGGTGTAGTGCTTTCCTTCTAAACAGTTCTTTCCAGTGTCTGTTTCAAAAACAATGGAAACATAAAAGCTGATTCTTCCCATCAGGATGACAATCACAATGTTGCCTGCACTCTGTTATCTACAAATATGGTGGTGAAATGTCACTGTTTCCAAATTTTTTTCATCGTTTCAACTTTCATCCTTCTCTTGCAGTACAGATGGGGTCTTTTGGAAATTATGTTCTGTGTCATAGAAAATGGCTATGTGCTCCTGAGAGTACTTTCTATAAAAGTTAGTCTCTGTTTTAAGATATGGAATGCATTACCTTAATGGCTGCACAATTATGGCTTCAGAAAGAGAATTGGACAACTGTCTGAAGAAAAGAAAAATTATAGGGCAACAGGAAAAACTGGATGCATGTGAGTAGCTAGATGCTCTTACGCTGACAGTAATCAAAAAGTCTCCTGGGTTGTAAACCATTTTGAGTAAACACTTTTCTATGTTTTTAGAATGAATGATTTTACCATAACACTTCAGTAATGACATTGGAAAGGATAACCTCGGGATTGCAGTTAACCATAAATGCCATAACTACGAACTTTGACTTATTTGACATGGTGAAGGATGGCTGGGATTAAACGTGACTGTCACCTCTGTTAGTGTATAGCCAAATAAATACAAACACTCATCAATTTGGATTTCAGCAACAGATCAAATATTGAAAACTGACAGTGAAGTTAAAAGGAGCCTCTTAGTTGTTTACAAGCAACAACCAATTTCATTTACTTGTGACAGAGCAGCTATTGCAAATAACCTGAGATTGAAAGAAAGGGCTCTTGGGCCTTGTGGCAGTAATGTCTCTAGTACTAGACCAAGAGGTCTGGTTTCAAGTCCTGCTCCCCAGGTGTGTAAGGACATCTCTGAACAGGTTGATTAGGAAATGAGGTTACTTTCTTTCTTTTCAAACAAAAAGGCTCTTGGGCCCTTTTATAATGCAGTGGTAGTGTCCCTGTCCCTAGATGGAACGACCTGGGTTCAAATCCCACCTGCTCCAGAGGTGTAGAATAACATCTCTGAATAGGTTAAATAAAAAAAAATACTCTTGTGGCACCGTGGTGGTATTCCTACCTCTATGCTAGAAGGCATGGGTTCAAGTCCCACTGTTCTAAAGGTGTGTAATGATATCTTTGAACAGATTGATTCTAAAAATAGGTTAAATTTTTAAAAGAAGAAATTCTTATAATCAGGAAGGGGAAATGAAGAAACTGGTGAAATCCACATTGAATCCATACCAACCCCACCGCCCCATGGCCAAACACTTTTAACTCCCCCTCCCACTCCACCAAGGGCATGCAGGTCCTGGGCTGCCTTCATTCCCAACCCCTTGCCACTCGATACCTGGGGGAAGAATGCCTCATCTTCTGTCTTGGGACTGTGCAACCACACGGGATCGATGTGGGTTTCACCAGTTTCCTAATTTCTCCTCCCCCCACCTTATCCCAGTCCCAAGCCTCCAACTCAGCACCACCCTCTTGACCTGTCCATCTTTCTTACCACCTATCTGCTCTACCCTCCTTCAGCCCCCCCCGCCCCCCAATCTCCGTCTACCTATCACATTCCCAGCTACCTCTCCACCAGCCCCACCCCACGTCCCAGTTATCTCTTAGCACCCCTTGCCCTCAAGCCTTATTTCTTATGAAGGGATTATGCCCAAAATTTCCAATGAACTAACCTCTCTGTACTTTTCGTTCTGTCTTATTCTCCTTGTGATCTTTTAAACACTTCATTTATGAATCTATGATACTGCTTGCTCTGAAGTATATTCTGTTTTTAAAAACAATTATGGACTGAAATTACCAGTCTGATTATAGTGTCATTTTTCAGGTATTATATCAGCAATTCAAGTTTTTCTTGAATCTTTATTTCCTGGTGGTATCATGCTCGCAGTTTGTACCATCATTGAAGATAGGCTATCTATACACATACTGGGCTCCCCTGGTAAGTAATATTTTCTCATCTGTTTAACTTTGTGCATGAAGAACTGTAATTGTCAAGCATTTCTGAAAGTTTAGTCACTTGAGAAGAATTAAAATTAGTTATCAAATACTGATTCATGACTGTTAAGTTTGTTGCGCTAGTGTTTCCTCCTGCCTTCATCTATATTAACTCCGTCACTAACTGCAAGCTTTTTGCACTTTGAGTGGTCAGTCAATTGTAAATGTGATTAGGGTTGTAGCCTGTTGGATTGGGAGCTGTGATCATGGTCAATTCCCAATGGCTGCCTTGGGCCTATAAAGGTAACATAATACAATAAATTTTATTTTTCAACCAACAAAGCTATTTGGTGCTTTTATATAAGAGTTTTGGATCATTTTTAAACAGTTTGAAAAGTACTTAGAATCAAAAGTTGAAAAGGATTTTGCTAAAGTAAATGGCAATTACTTTCTTTAGTTATTTCTGGAAGTAGGCTTTAAAATATAAAGGCTGTTTTAATTGGGGTATCTGCTGAAGAAGATAAGAATATGTGCAAGTTTGCATGAGGTATGAAATAAGTTCTACAAATGGGCAAACGTTTCTACAAGTCATTATCAGACATTCTTTGGTAAAATAAACTTGTTATGGTACAGAAGATCAGTGAAAGCAAATGTCATTTGCACTGAAGGTCAAATTTAGATCAGATCTCATCGGTTCAGGCTGATCTCAGCTCCCCTGATCGAGGATGTATTCAATAACATTGCATCTACCTATGTTTCTAAGTAATACTGGAATTCAAACATTGTACAATTGGGATGCTTAACATGATTTTTTAAAAAAATGAAACTTTGCAAATAGCTTTTATGTTCACTCATCAAATAATGTTAAATGTGTTTGTTTGGCCATTCTTTTCATAAAGTTCTAGCTTATATTGAATTCCTTTTAGAATTTCATTTTATAAAGTTGTTTGGAGAGAAGATGTAGGAATCTAGAAATTTAGGTGTATTCAGCCACTGGCTGACAGAACTGGACCTAACATCAGTTGTAAGTTAACCTTACCACTTCTCGTGTTTAATTGTCCATCACCAGCAAGTCATCCAGAACAAGACTGCACAGGTGAGAGTGACTGTGTTTGACATCAATGCAGCATTTGATTGAAGTCAAGGGTCCCTTGCAAAACTGAAGCCAGTGGAAATTGGGGTAGGGGAGCTCTCTGCTGGTTAGTCATATGTAAAAGAAAGGAAGTTGGTTATGAGTCAGTCTCTTGGCCATAGGCTATGTCTGTGCTCCACAGGGTAGTTTCCTATACCCTGCCATCTTCAGTCGCTTCATTAATGAGCTTCTCTCCATCATTTAGTCACAAGCTTACACAATTATCAGTGTTGTTCAGCACCATTTGCAATTCCTTGGATGATAAAACTTGGTCTGATAAATGGAATGTAACATTCACACCACAAGTGTCAGGTTGTGAGCATTCACAACAAGACAGAACTTAACCCATGCACTTGTCATTCCATGGCATTACCACCACTGATTCCCCCACTATCAATATCCTGAGGTGATTAACCTTGACCAGAAACTGATCTGGGCCACCATTTAAATATTGCTACTAAAAGAAGCTGGAAATTCTGTTGGGAGTGAAACAACTCCTAACTCCTTGAAGCTAGTTCTCAGTCTAAAAGGCACACATTAAGAGGATACCGGGATGGAGTCTTCTCCACTTGCTTGGGTGAATGCAGCTCTCAAAACACTCAGGAAACTTGATATCACCTAGGTCAAAATAGTTGATTGGCACTTGATATTCCTTTAATATTCACTGTCTCTACCACCAGTGCACAATGGCAACAGTGTGTGCCATCTACAAAATTGCAACAACTCACCAGGTAAAACCTCACCAGGGCTTCAGTCACAGTACTTTGCAAGTCCACAACTTTTACCACAGAGAATAATCAATTTTTGTGAATAAAATCTGGAAGTTCCCCTCCAAGTCATGCACCATTCTGACTTGGAACTATTATTGATTCAAGTTCTGGAACTCTTTCCTTAACAGCTCCGTGGATGTACCTATACATGTGGACTGCAGCAGTTCAAGAAGGTAGCTCATCACCACCTTCTCGAGCATTTACTGATGGGAATTAAATGCTGGTCCAGTCAGTGGTGCCATGTTCTGTGAATAAATTTTTGAAAAAACCAATACTCACTGTCTGTGCTGGAGTGGAATTGGACCTCCCTTCCTAATAGCTCAAGTGGGTGAACTTGAACCACATTGACTATGGAGGTTCAAGAAAGTGGAGTAACACAACCTTAGGGACAATTAGGACAGATGCAAGCCTTGCCAATGACATTCCAGTCATTTGAAAGAATTTTAAAAAGATCCTATCATTGTGGCAAAGCTTTGATACTAATGTAATACATTTAAAGTAGCATAGAAAAATTTTAAAAAATAATTAAAAGAAATGTTTTTCACACTTCAGTTTTGAGCTTTTTTTTCAAATATGCCTTCACAAGTAGATGCAATGAGAGCTTTCTGATCATTGTCAGGACCATGTTGTTTTATACTTAGTTTATTTCAGCCTATAATTTTAAAAACAGTTCTAAAACACTGGTCTTAAAGGAAAGCTATATGTTTTGAAAGGTAAGTGACCTTACACATGGCAAGCATTGTGTAAATAGCTGTTGAGCAAGTAGTACTTGAAATTTGGGTTCTAGAACAGGAGGATTATATGCACATGCAGCTGGGTGGCAACAAGAAGTTAGTTGTGGACCAGTTCATCAGTTATGAACAGTAAAAGCTTTTTGCCTGCCAACAACAGCGTGATTCAGTCTCTGGTAACTGAACAGCTTGGAGCTGGGACAAGATATATAGAGAAGTGATTTGACCTCCTCCAGCTTTCCTTCAGTTGTAGTAATCTGTGAACTACTTTAAACTGATAAGTCAGAAACCTTTTAAAAGTGAACCAGCCCCCCGTGTCTCTTGCTAAACAAGAAAACTGATATGCAATGTTCTAACCAGCATAAGAATGATAAGATTGTGTCTCAGTAACTTGTGAATAGAAACCACTGAACTGCCCTCCTAGTTTGCCCTGCCCAGAACCTGACCTGTCTCTGCATGTGTAGGGGTGGGCAGTTTTTAAGGCAATGAGAGTTTTAAGTCAGAATTTTGTCTTAATTTGTAACTGTTTACCTGTAGCTATAGCGTAATTACATGGCTTGATTAGCAATCTTCGCTACATAGAAACACTGGCCTGTGCTTTCTATCAAGGATCTGGACCAGATGGGCCAATGGGCTGAGAAGTGGCAGATGGAGTTTAATTCAGATAAATGCGAAGTGCTGCATTTTGGGAAAACAAATCTTAACAGGACTTAATGGTAAGGTCCTCGGGAGTGTTGCTGAACAAAGAGACATTGGAGTGCAGGTTCATGGCTCTTTGAAAGTAGAATTGCATATAGATAGGATAGTGAAGGAGGTGTTTGGTATGCTTTCTTTTACTGGTCAGAGTACTGAGTACAGGAGTTGGGAGGTCATGTTGCAGCTGTACAGGACGTTGATTAGGCCACTGTTGGAATATTGCGTGCAATTGTGGTCTCCTTCCTATTGGAAAGATGTTGTGAAACTTGAAAGGGTTCAGAAAAGATTTACAAGGATGTTGCCAGGGTTGGAGGATTTGACCTATAGGGAGAGGCTGAACAGGCTGGGGCTGTTTCTCCTGGAGTGTTGGAGACTGAGGGGTGACCTTATAGAGGTTTGCAAAATTGAGGGGCCTGGATAGGGTAAGTAGGCAAAGTCTTTTCCCTGGGGTCAGGGAGTCCAGAACTAGAGGGCATAGGTTAAGGGTGAGAGGGGAAAGATATGAGACCTAAGGGGCAACTTTTTCATGCAGAGGGTGGTACATGTATGGAATGTGCTGCCAGAGGAAGTGGTGGAAGCTGGTACAATTGCAACATTTAAGAAGCATTTGGATGGGTATATGAATAGGAAGGGTTTAGAGAGATATGGACTGGGTGCTGGCAGGTGGGACTAGATTGGGTTGGGATATCTGGTCGGCATGGACGGGTTGAACCGAAGGGTCTGTTTCCATGCTGTACATCTCTATGACTCTGTGACTTGGTTTGGGAAATCTGGTAAACTGGTGAATTTTATGTACTTATTTAATTGTTTAACTTTTTTTTTCCCCTGTTGTTTTCTTGCTCTATGCCCTGCCACGTGCACTCCCGGTTTGTGTTCTGTTTCCCCATTCCCCCCCCCCCCCCCCCCCCCCCCCCCCCCGCCCCCTGTCCTGTCTGTCTTCCATCTAGATGTCATTGCTTGACTGGGTCTATGGCAGGTGGTGAAGGAACCACCAAAGTGCTAAAGCATACTTCACCTAATCCTCACCAGTCTGCCTGCTGTAAATGCTTCTGTGCATGACTGTATTGATAGAAGTGATATCATACAGTCCTTATGCAGGCAACATTCCACCTTTGCATTGAAAATGTCCTCCATCAGGTTCTGTGACACTATTAAGGTGCAACATGGGATAAATTTTGAACAGAGCCAAGTGTGGTGCTGGAAAAGCACAGCAGATCAGGCAGCATCTGAGAAGCAGGAGAGTCAATGTTTTGGGCAAGAGCTGTCTTGCTTCTCGGATGCTGCCTGACCTGTGCTTTTCCAGCACCACACTGTCGGTTCTAATCTCCAGTCCTAACATTCCCCGACTAAATTTTGAACAGACCTAACTCAAAATTAGCATTCATGAAACAAACTCGTGCCTTGATATGTTCCCACTCTACCATTACTGTCAAGCCAGGGAAGGAATTGTTCAGTGAAGAGTTAGAAGGAAACACCATTATTAGCACAGTACACATAAAAATGAGATGTCAACCTGCTGAAGCTACTGCACAGGGATACTTGCATTCCAAATCATATAAGCTGCAAGTGATAGATTATTCCATATCAATGGATCAGATCCAAGCTCGTCAATCCTGCCACATCCCATTATTAATCATAGTGGACAATTAAACAACTCACTTGCGGGGAAGGCTCCAAACATTCCCCGCCCCAGGTTTTGGATGACATGAAGACTGTCAGGGTAGTTAATAGTGAGAAAGATTGTCTTAGGTAACTGGAAAATACAGACAGGTTGGTCAGACAGTCAAATCAGTGGCAGATGGAATTTAACACTGAGATGTATGAAGTATGAGCAAGAAGTAACAAGACAAGGAAGTATTCAGTGAATGGCAGGCTAATAGGAAATAGGAACAGAGGAATCTTGGTGTGCTTGTCCACAGATCATTGAAAGTGGCAGGAGAGCTTAATATGCTACTTCCAAACTGCAGATGTTAGAATCCAAGGTAGACAGGCAGGAGGCTAGAAGAACACAGCAAGCCAGACAGCATAAGGAAGTGGAGAAGTCAACGTTTTGGGTGTCGAAACATTGACTTCTCCACCTCCTGATGCTGCCTGGCTTGCTGTGTTCTTCCAGCTTCTTGCTTGTCTACATCTAAAATGGTACTTAAGGCAGACAGGACAAGAGCTATAATGCAAGTATTACATAGAAAATAGTAGTGGGCATCAGACCATTGAGCCCATTCCTCCATTCAATATGATAATTGTTGATCCTGAATCTCAACACCATGTTTCTGTTCTCTTCCCCATATTCTTGACCCCATTAGCCAATAGAAATGTGTATTTTTTTTTCTTAAGTACATTCAATGACTTGGCCTCCACAGCCTTCCATTGTAAAGAATTCCACAGGGTCACCAGCTTCTGAGTGACAAAGTGTTTCCTCATCTCAGCCTGAAACGCACACATCACTGCTATCAGTTCTGAACAGCACTGTCAGAACTTTGTCTTAATAAAATGCTTCTCGTTCTTCTAAATTCCAGTGGACACAGTCCCAGTTGATCCAGTCTTTCTTCATGCAGTCATCAATCCCAGGAATTGGTAGTGAACCTTGAAACATTACCATTGTCACATTGAAACAAACTACCATTTTCCATCCGTATTCAACATTCCATGCCTTTGGGTTCCTTTGTTAAGCATTTTAGTCTTGGTAATAAGTTTTTCTTGTGGATATGTGAGAAATGTAAAAGGTTCCCCAACGGTGTGGTAGCATTAATAAAGGAGTATACACTTACAACTGAAAATTCTGTGCTTGCACTTCCTATCTGAGTTAATTTAAGAGGAAATTAGTGTCAACAGGAAAAGCCAACTGTGCCACAACTATACCTCTAACAAGCATGTTAAAGCAGTTTTGCTCAACTGCTGATACCAGTTTGTTGGCACAACTGTTCAGTTCTTTCCCCGAGATTTCTCACACGAGATGCAATTTGTGCCCACCAACTTATGCAAACCGTTAAAGTTTATCAAAGCTTGTACAAGCTTGGTGACCCCTTTGACACTTCTTTGCAGACATGTGAATTCGAGTCAAAGTGAGACACTGAACAAAAAAAACACATCCCCTTTATACAGATCAGTTGGTAATGCTTACAGATGCTTTGGTCACTCCCTCATAGTCACCTGCATCCCCAGATACAATGGTAGGATGAGATCATCCTCTGAGATAATGCTAATGCCCTAATCCTGGGGAGTTGTTATGCAGACGATTTCTTGACTCACTGACTCCCCAAGAAAATGCAAGTGTGACATACCTAGCTTCAGGGGATGGCTAGAAAGCGTTTCTGAATGGAAGAGATTGAATTATAGTTTAATCTGATAATAGCAGGAGAATAGTAGAAAATGACTGTCTAACTGGAGTGGGGAGTTGTTCACATTACTGCATGAATGTCGTCCCCACGCAAAGACAGTGCAGTTTAACTCTTTACTATTGATGTCCAGAGAGAAATTCCCATTTAATCTTTCAACATTACACAATCTTGTGCCTGTAGTAATGGATGATGGGCAAATAAAGAGGAAAATAAAAACATTTTGTAACTTGAAAATCATAATTTCTATATGTACTTACAGATTACAGATGTTATTATATCAACCTTTTATTAAAGGGCCAATTATTTTTCATGATGCATTATTTGCTTGATAGACTGTGATGATGATCTTTCCAACATTTCACCACATGATCATTCTATAATGCTGAGTAGAAGGTCATTAAATTTAGATTTACCAGGATGTTGCTGGGAATAGAGAGGGTTTGAGTTATAAAGAGAGACTGAATAGGCTGGAACCTTTTTCACTGGAGCATAGGAGGTTAAGAAGTGACTTTATAGAGGCTTTAAATAATGAGGGGTATAGATAAAGTGCATGACAGGTGTCTTTTCCCTAGGGTGGGACATTTCAAGATTAGGGGGCATATTTTTAAGGTGAGAGGAGAAAGATTACAGTGGTTTGTGTGTGGAATGAACTGCCAGAGGAAGTGGGAATGGGTGCAGTTACAACATTTAAAAGACATTTAGATAAGTACATGAATAGTAAATGTTTGGAGTGATTTGGGCCATGTGCAACAGGTGGGACTAGTTTAGTTTAGGATTATGGTCGGCATAGCCTAGTTGGACCGAAAGGTCTGTTGCCAGGATGTTAGACTTCATGGCTCATCTTTATAAGTTGTGGCAATATAAGAGCTGAGAGATTATGCTGGAGCTGTACGAAACTTTGGTTAGGTCCTGCAACATGTATTAGGTGAGGGATGGCATGGACGTCCCTGCTGATTACACTTGCAGGAAGTGCGCCCATCTCCAGCTCCTCCAAGACCGTGTTAGGGAACTGGAGCTGGAGTTGGATGAACTTCGGATCATTCGGGAGGCAGAGGGGGTCATAGATCGGAGCTATAGGGAAGTAGTAACTCCAAAGATGGCAGATAGATGGGTGACAGTGAGGGGGACTGGGAGGAAGCAGCCAGTGCAGGGACCCCCTGTGGTCGTTCCCCTCAAGAACAAGTATACCGTTTTGGATACTTGTGGGGGGGACGACTTACCAGGGGTAAGTAACGGGGCTCAGGCCTCTGGCACGGAGCCTGTCCCCGCTACTCAGAAGGGAAGGGTGGAGAAGAGCAGAGCAAAAATAATTGGGGACTCGATAGTTCGGGGCACAGATAGGCGGTTTTGTGGGAACGAGAGAGACTCACGTTTGGTATGTTGCCTCCCAGGTGCAAGGGTACGTGATGTCTCTGATCGTGTTTTCCGGGTCCTTAAGGGGGAGGGGGAGCAGCCTGAAGTCGTGGTCCACATTGGCACCAATGACATAGGTAGGAGGAGTGCTGAGGATGTTAGACAGGCTTTTAGGGAGCTGGGTTGGAAGCTCAGAGTTAGAACGAACAGAGTTGTTGTCTCTGGTTTGTTACCCGTGCCACGTGATAGAGAGTCGAGGAATAGGGAGAGAGAACAGTTAAATGCGTGGCTACAGGGATGGTGCAGGAGGGAGGGATTTCGGTACTTGGATAACTGGGGTTCTTTCTGGGGAAGGTGGGACCTCTATAAACAGGATGGTCTGCACCTGAACCTGAGGGGCACCAGTATCCTTGGGGGGAGGTTTGCTCGTGCTCTTGGGGGGGGTTTAAACTAACTCTGCAGGGGCATGGGAACCCAGACTGTAGCTTTAGGGTGCAGGACCTGGAGTGTAGGGAGGTTAGGAATGTGGCATCAATCTTAAAGGAGGGTGCCTGTAAACAGAAGAGTGGCTTGAAGTGTGTATACTTTAATGCCAGAAGTATACGAAATAAGGTCGGTGAACTCGCAGCGTGGGTTGGTACCTGGGACTTCGATGTTGTGGCTATTACGGAGACGTGGCTAGATCAGGGACAGGATTGGCTGTTGCAGGTTCCAGGGTTTAAATGTTTTAGTAGGGTCAGAGGTGGGGGTAAAAGAGGAGGGGGGGTGTGGCTTTGCTTGTCAAAGATAGTATTACAGCAGTGGAAAGGAAGATGGACGAAGATTTGCCATCTGAGGTAGTTTGGGTTGAGGTTAGGAATAGGAGAGGTGAGGTCACCCTGTTAGGAGTCTTTTACAGGCCTCCTAATAGTCCTAGAATCGTTGAAGAAAGGATTGCGAAGATGATTCAGGAGAAGAGTGACAGTAATAGGGTGATTGTTATGGGAGACTTTAACTTTCCTGATATTGATTGGGAAAGCTATAGCTCAAGTTCGTTAGATGGGTCAGTGTTTGTGCAATGTGTGCAGGAGAGTTTCGTGACACAATATGTAGATAAGCCAACAAGAGGTGAGGCCATACTGGATTTGGTTCTGGGTAACGAACCAGGCCAGGTATTAGAACTAGAGGTAGGTGAGCACTTTGGGGACAGTGACCACAATTCGGTGATTTTTACTCTAGTGATGGAGAGGGATAAGTGTGTACTACAGGGCAAGAGTTATAGCTGGGGGCAGGGAAATTATGATGCGTTGAGGCATGACTTAGGATGTGTGGATTGGAAAAGTAGATTCCAAGGCAAGAGCGTAATTGATATGTGGAACTTGTTCAAGGAGCAACTATTGAGTGTCCTTGATAAGTACGTACCTATCAGGCAGGGAGGAAAGGGTGGTGTGAGGGAGCCGTGGTTTAATAAGGAGTTGGAATCCCTTGTTAAATGGAAGAGGGCGGCCTTTGTAAAGATGAGGCGTGAAGGTTCAATAGGGGCGATTGAGAGTTATAAGGTAGCCCGGAAGGACCTGAAGAGAGAGCTAAGAGCAGCAAGGAGGGGACATGAAAGGTCCTTAGTTGGTAGGATTAGGGAAAACCCTAAGGCTTTCTATAGGTATGTTAGGAATAAAAGAATGACTAGGGAAGGAATAGGTCCAATCAAGGATAGTAATGGGAAGTTGCGTGTGGAGGCTGAAGAGATTGGGGAGGCACTGAATGAATACTTTTCGTCAGTATTCACTCAGGAACAGGACATTGTTGTCGATATGAATACTGAGGCACGAATAAGTAGAATGGATGGCTTTGAGATATGTAGAGAAGAGGTGTTGGAAATTCTGGCAAGGGTGAAAATAGATAAGTCCCCTGGGCCTGATGGCATTTATCCTAGGATTCTCTGGGAAGCAAGGGAGGAGATTGCAGAGCCATTGGCCTTGATTTTTGTGTCCTCTTTGTCTACAGGAGTAGTGCCAGAGGACTGGAGGCTAGCAAATGTGGTTCCCTTGTTTAAGAAGGGGAGTAGGGATAATCCTAGTAACTATAGGCCAGTGAGTCTCACTTCTGTTGTGGGCAAAGTCTTAGAGAGAATTGTAAGGGATAGGATTTATGCACATCTGGATAAGAATGATGTGATCAAGGATAGTCAGCATGGTTTTGTGAAGGGCAGGTCGTGCCTCACAAACCTTATTGAATTCTTTGAGAAGGTGACTAAGGAGGTAGATGAGGGGAAAGCGGTAGATGTGGTATATATGGATTTTAGTAAGGCGTTTGATAAGGTCCCCCATGGTAGGCTACTGCAGAAAATACAGAGATATGGCATTGAGGGTGAGTTGGAGGTTTGGATTAGGAATTGGCTGGCTGGAAGAAGACAGAGGGTAGTAGTTGATGGCAATGATTCATCTTGGAGTGCCGTCACTAGCGGTGTTCCGCAAGGATCTGTTTTGGGACCATTGCTGTTTGTCATTTTTATAAATGACCTGGAGGAAGGGTTAGAAGGTTGGGTGAGCAAGTTTGCGGATGATATGAAAGTCGGAGGAGTTGTAGACAGTGAGGAAGGATATGGCAGGTTACAGCGGGATATAGAGAAGCTGCAGAGCTGGGCAGAAAGGTGGCAAATGGAGTTCAATGTAGCTAAGTGTGAGGTGATTCACTTTGGTAAGAGTAATAAAAAGATGGATTACTGGGCTAATGGTAGACTACTTGGTAGTGTGGAAGAGCAGAGGGATCTTGGTGTCCATGTACACAGATCTCTGAAAGTTGCCACCCAGGTAAATAGTGCAGTGAAGAAGGCATATGGCGTACTGGCTTTTATTGGTAGAGGAATTGAGTTCCGGAGTCCTGAGGTCATGCTGCAGTTGTATGAGGCTCTGGTGCGGCCGCATCTGGAATATTGTGTGCAGTTTTGGTCGCCATACTATAGGAAGGATGTGGAGGCACTGGAACGGGTGCAGAGGAAGTTTACCAGGATGTTGCCTGGTAAGGTAGGAAGATCCTATGAGGAAAGGCTGACGCACTTGGGGTTGTTTTCATTGGAGAAAAGAAGGTTTAGGGGTGACTTGATAGAGGTGTACAAGATGATTAGGGGGTTAGATAGGGTTGACAGTGAGAACCTTTTTCCACGTATGGAGTCAGCTATTACAAGGGGGCATAGCTTTAAATTAAGGGGGGGGTAGATATAGGACTGATGTTAGGGGTAGGTTCTTCACTCAGCGAGTCGTAAGTTCATGGAATGCCCTGCCAGTAGCAGTAGTGGACTCTCCCTCTTTATGGGTATTTAAGCGGGCATTAGATAGGTATATGGAGGATAGTGGGTTAGTGTAGGTTAGGTGGGCTTTGATCGGCGCAACATCGAGGGCCGAAGGGCCTGTACTGCGCTGTATTCTTCTATGTTCTATAACTGGAGTAATGTGTGCAAATAAGTTTCTCTCAGAATCAGAAGGATGTGGTTGCACTGGAGGGGATGCAGAGGCAATACACCAGGATGTTGCCTGGGTTGGAGCATTTTAGGTGTCAAGAAGGCTGGATAGCTTGGGTCAATTTATTTCAGAGCAGAGAAGCCTGAGGGGAAACCTGTTTGAGCTATATAAGATTGTGAGGGGCCTGGACAGAGTGGAAAGGATGTAGTTCTTCCTGTTAGTTGAAGAGTCAAAATGAGGGAGCATAACTTTACGTTGAAGGGCATGAGGTTAGGAGGCGATTTGAAGAAAATAAAACTTTTACCCAGAGGGTGGTGGGAATCTGGATTGCACTGTCTTAGAGGGAAGAAAAAACAAGAAACCTCACAACCTTTAAAAAGTGCATGGATGAGCATTTGAAAGGCTATGCACCAAATGCTGGAATGTGGGATTAATGTAGATAGAGGTGCAGACTCTATGGGCTTGAAGGGCTTCTGCACTATATGGCTCTACAATGCTATATCACAAAGCAGCCTGCTTGATTGATACCATGTTAACAAATATTCACTTGCTCCACCGTTTGTGCACAGTAATAATTATGTACTAATGTCAAATGCCCAGCAGAAATTCACGAAGGTTCCTTAGACAGCAGCTTGCAAACCCTTGACCCGTATCATCTTGAAGAACAAGGGTAGCAGATACATGGAAACATTACCACCTGCAAATTACTCTCCAAGCCACTCCTCATCCTAACTTGGAAATATGTTGCTGTTTCTTTGATGTCATGGTGAAAATTGTGGAACTCACTTTCTAACAGTGCTATGTGTGACTTTGCACCAAATGTACCACAGGAGTCCACGAAGATAACTGACCAGCACCTTCTCAGGTGAAATTAGAGGACAATAAATGCTGGCTTAGCCAGAGATGTACAAATCCCTAAATGAGTAAAAAAGATTTTGTCTAGCAACATCAAAAAATAGTCTGTTTAAAGCCTGTTCCTGGTATAATTCAAGATATTAATAACTTGATTTATTTCACTCATTATTATATTTCTGTTTTCCAGGGTTTTGTTATGGCGGTGACAATAATTCGGGAAGCATTAGATGAGCTCCGTCGCTATCAGCGAGATGAGGAGATGAATTCACAGCTATATAGCAAGCTGACCATACGAGGTTAGAAATAGCTTGCTCAGCATTTCGACAGTCGTACTCAGTTGATGGGTTTTGTCAGTAGTAGTTCCAGTTTTGGAAAATAGTTGCCAATGACTCCAGGTTCTCAGTATTGGTCACTTATATTTTTAATGTGTGAACTTTAAAAATGTTTCCTTTCTTCATGAAATTAATTGTGCTTAATCTTGTGCAGGGACTGAGTAACAGTTATTGAGGCAAATAGTTCTCAACTTTCAAACTATTGAGCAGTTATTAAAATGAGACATAAAATTTTGTGGTTAACTGTCTTCAACTAAGTGTCATCCTTCTTGATACTGCTCAATGTCTGAAACTCAAACTCTAGCTCAGCAATTGAGTGAGCCACAAGATTGTCCAGATCTTCCATATGTTGACAGAATCCTGCGTGTTGCAATCAAGGGACTTCATTTTCCCAGATATGCCTTATTTATGTAATTAGTCAATTTGTTATCAGTTAACACTGTGATTCTAAAGTAATAGCACATCTCTCAGCTTGGGGAACAAAGCATGTTCACTAACTGCAGGAGGCTGTAAAAGGCTTTATCCCCCTGTAACTTGGTGCTCATATCTTGTTGCATATCGGCATTTGTCATCTGCACTCCGTTCAAATTACATACTTCTGTCCCCTTCACTGGTTCATCTGTGACTCTTCCCTTCCCTTCCTGGACTCCATTGTTGCGATTTCTGAGGACAGGCTATACTTCAATATCCATGAATAGCCTATTAACTCGCATAGTTCTCTGTTTCTCTACTGTGATGATGGCACCTTCCAACATGACTTCCCTTTTTCCTCAACCATTACACACTCTCTCTCTCTCTCTCTCTCTCTCTCTCTCTCTCTCTCTCTCTCTCTCTCTCTCTCTCCCCACCCCCCCCCCCTTCAAAAAAACCTCACTTGTGGTTGATAAGGCCTTCAGCTGTGCCTGACCTACACTTCTGCCCTCACCCCCCCCCCCCCCCCCCACACACACACACACACCAACAGTGTTCACTTGTCCTTATTTTTCACCATACTGATCTCTGCATTCAAAGGATCATCCTCTACTATTGAAATTGAATTAATGGGTTGTGATGAAAATAGATCATGTGATAATAGGGCTACAGAGGTGAGAATGGGTTAGCTGTGCTGAAAACAAACCCATGTCATGATAGAACCAGGGTATAGGGGTCTGTTAAAAAATATGGAAGGATACAATCTGGCTCCAAAGTTACTGAACTTGATGTTTCTTTTTCCTTTCTCCACTATTAACAACACCTTTGTCTTTTGCACTCAGGCTCTTTACCCTCTGCCGCCTTGGTCCTCCTCTGCATATGTCAAAAGTATTGAAAACAAAATCCTCTTTTCCAGTACTGTTCAGCTCTGAAAAAGAGTCCTATCAGACTGGAATATTAACTCTATTTATGTTGAGTTTCTCCAGCACTGTTTTATTTAAGCTATATGAAGGGGTAGAAGTTTAAGTGTACTTTTTTTATTTTAAGTGGTTTGTGTAACCATCATTTCCATTGCTTGATTCATAAATGTGATAGTGAAAAGTTCATATCTGGCAAGTGATGTACTGTAGTTCCAAAAGGCAGATGGGGGATGCATTTCATGTAAAGATTTTCTTTGTATGGTGTTCTGGGTGCCACAGGTGACTGGTGCTATTGAAGTCAAATGGATCAGCTATGTATCTAATTTGGAAGTAATAGCCCTTTTAGCTTTTTTTTTGAATTGTGCTAAAGATGCATTGTAACCTGAATCGCTAACTACTTTAAAACAGTTGTCCATGAAAGTCCAGTTTCATTATTCAAAATTCGGAAGATAAAAGATTATTTTAGTGATAAACACTGAAGGAAAAAATGCAAGATAAAGGTGTAAATAAAATGTAAACTTTTTATAAAAGGGTGGAATGCAGTTAGTAATAGAGATTAACTGGAGAAAATTGCAATAAAAGAGCAATCAGTTTTTTATTACTTACAACATATTTGTCATTAACTTTGGAATTAATATGATGCAACTGTTATGAATATCTGATTAATTTTCCTTTACCAAGTTATTTGTAGTATCATGGTATGTGATCTATAAAACTAAAGGTGGTTTAGGGAACATGAGCTTTGGTTGTCTTTGGAGTCTGAGTTAAAAAGCTTTGTGCATTTAAAACAGTATTGACTTTATTCTTACCTAGTCATTTGCAGTTTAAATATTCTGTGTGAAATTTAAATTGCAGAGGAGTAGCATTAAATCTCTAACAAGGAATGGAAAGTAATAGTTTCACTGGGAATTACTTCCTGACTTCCATAAGTAGGTATTAAATGGTTATATCTGATATGACCTAAGGAGCAAGAGTTTTATCCATGCAATTTCCCATTAGTTTCCTGTGGCCTTGAACCCAGTATTGTAATTGAAGTTAGACCTACAGGATTAGATAAAAGATCTTGTAAATTGGAAAAAAACTTTGCAAAGATATTTTATCAACATGGTGACACAGCATTAAGGCACTGAATTTCCATTCATAATTATTCTTTGGTTGCAAATGTTTCACTAAAGTTTTCAAATAGCTGATGTGAGATTACTAAATAAGTAATTCATATTGGCTAACACTTTAGCAGCTGAATGAATAGGAATTTGATATGCTTATTAAGTTACAGCTATGTTTGTTATGAGTGTATGCAGATATATCCATGACTAATCTAATCTGACATATTTCTAGGTCCATTAGTAAAATAGTGTTTTGTCTAAAACGTGAACGATAGCTTGAAGATTTGGTGCATATTTCACAAATTTATTTTGGTTAAATTTTTTATTCTAGAGTATCCTTGAAAAGGAACTATAATGCCTATCAGATCATGAACTTGAGGCATGATGTTGACTGTCCTAGTGTTACCCCTTCACCTGGCTCCCCACCCCTCTTAGAAAAGATAAAATTAAAATTTGTTGGCTGCAGTTCCATTTTTGCATTGAAGTAATCCATGAATTAATTGTGATCACCAACTTGTAACTCCGTTTTGAAACAAGCATGCAATCTTCTTTCTGTTGCTGTTGCCTTCACCATAGTTTTGACAAAGCTCAGACAAGAATGTTTGGGAGTAGAACTGTGTACTTTGTGACAGATTTAGTTACACAAAGTGTAGTTTTTCTGTGTCTTCAACAAATGTGACTGACTCACCATTCTTTTTTCTAGGTAAAGTACAGGTGAAGAGCTCTGACATTCAAGTGGGCGATCTTATTATAGTCGAGAAGGTTTGTGTTTGCTGTATTTACTGCTCTCGCATAAAAGAGATTGCTACTTCTGTTTCCCTAAAGCCAGGGTGTATTTTTCACAGCACTGCTGACTCCAAAATAGCTAGAAATATGACACCTTTTTGGCAAATGATTTTGCAAAGTTGGGAATGTGCCTGCATTGATTTTAAAAGGAAAATAAATTAACTTGTGTATTTTGTGCACTTTTTATGTATAACATAGCGTAATTAGATTAGATTCCCGTACAGTGTGGAAACCGGCCCTTCAGTCCAACAAGTCCACACCAACCCTCCAAAGAGTAACCCACCAAGGCCCATTTCCCTCTGACTAACGCACTTAACCTATGGGCAACTTAGCATGGCCAATTCACCTGACCTGCACATCTTTGGGTTGTGGGAGGAAACCCACGCAGACACGGGGAGAATGTGCAAACATTTCCAGCCTCGGACGACTGTGTATCCAACCTGGGACCCTAGTACTGTGAAGCAGCAGTGCTAACCACTGAGCCACCATGCCACCCCACATCAAAAAGTCTGTGGATAATTACATCTGTATTGAATCTGATATAGAGAATTCAGAAAGTATTGCTATTGGTGGATAGAGAAAGGAGCTATAATGTTCATTTATTACTTCACGTCTTATGTTGTGCCTATCCACCAGTTGATTTGATTAACTTGTGGCATCCTGATGTATCCAGTCAAATTATTCAGTAACCAAGAGAGATTTTTGCTGTAATGTGTGTGTATGCTGCATGAAATAATTCACTATGCAAGATGTGTTTTGCTAATCATAGTGGAAATCTAATTTTACTTAATATGAGAATGTACAGGAGATAGTAATAAGATCAAGAAATGTAGGACAGTGAGAGTGAGTAAGTAAATTAGTATGGTTGTGTTTTAAAATGTAGAATAAAAATAAATTGAGAAAATCAAAAAAATTTAAATAGTTTGTGTCCAGTAGGAAGAATGACGCAACATTGTTGTAAATTAGTGAGACATGAGATTTGTTTCCTCGAGTTGAATTCTTTCTCTCTACTGGTTTCTGTCAAAAACATTTAATGTCTCCTACCACTTCTATCATGTTTCTTAAAAGTTTTTGTAGAAGTACCTTCTAAATGATGATTCTCTTTGCAAATACTCTGCTCCCTGACTTTCCTCTTCTGTAACACACCATGTATTTATACGTGCAATTATAACATAGTCTCTTACGCTAATTTGAGTCTCAACAAAACCATGATACGGTGCCTTTAATGTAGAAAAACTGGCCAAGGACTTTATTGTAAGCTTAATCAGACAAAAGGAAACACCAAGCTAAGCATATATTCAGATGGGTGACTAAAAACATCGTCAAAAAGTTCTGAAAAAGGCACAGGGGTTTATGAAGGCAATTTCAGATTTTAGGGGTTAGAAAGGCTTTCCCCGGATTTACTGCAGGCCCTCACAATGACTTTCAATGCACTTGTAATCCTCAGTTTGTTTTTAAAATGATCCTATAACTTTGATTTACTTGCCCTTCTCTTAGTCTTTTCAGTCTTAGTGTTGTCCTGTAGTTTGAGTCACCATGATCCCTATCAGTTGAGAAATGTTGTGATTGAGGTCAAATCCTTCAACTGTTGCTTAAGTTTGAGTTGACAGTGATGTCGACCCATTAATTACTAATTGGATCTAATTGAATAATGCTGGACATTTTTTATAGATCACTTGTAATTTGGAAGTTTTGAAAATAAATTATTTTTCAATGAATCAGTATTTTTAAATATGTTTACCCATTTACTCTACACAATATTGACAATGTATAAGTATTGTATTCACATCTTTGGAAATGGATAATAGTTTTCTGCAGTAGCAGGGTAAAAACAATGACTGCAGATGCTGGAAACCAGATTCTGGATTAGTGGTGCTGGAAGAGCGCAGCAGTTCAGGCAGCATCCGACGTTTCGGGCAAAAGCCCTTCATCAGGAATAAAGCAGTAGCAACCTACTGGTAACCTGTGAGTTAGTTGTTAAACTGGTAGGAGGTTGATCCTATTTGAGTGGAATGAGTTATGTGGGACAGATCAGTTCTCAAAAGATCTAGACTGGACATGTTTGACTGTTGGGAGTGTGTAGGATTGATTGGTAGATTTGAAAGAAGAAAGCAGCTCAACAAAAGCCTGTCCAATATAAGGTGAGACCTAATGTAACATTGTTGATTTTTATACACGTGTGTATGAAGGCCACACCTGAAAATGAGATTGAACAGTATCAGTGTTCCTACCCAAGATAATTCCCAAGATTTCAGGAATTGCTTCCAAATACAGCAAACTGATATGAAAAATTTGTTTTTGTATTTTAGTAGATTGAAGCCCCCTGGAACCACGTCTTTTGGGAGGTCTGATTTAAGGTGAAGGGTTTAATTGCTAGAAAGTGTTTTTTAATCACCTCTTCTCATTTGTCATTAGCATCAGATCCTCTGGAATGTGTCACAGTACCAACTAGGGAATAAAGCTTGCTTTGTGAATTTTTAAATTTTGTGTATATGTGATTCTCTTATGAATATTCTATTTTAAGATGACTGACCTTGACATTCAAAAGAAACTATAATAAACCAGGCAATAATTTCATTCTAGTTAGTTTCTTGTTAAATTATATATCCTTTGATACAGAAAAAGTTACAAATCTAACTGGTGCCTGTGTCCAAGATAATGAGCGCAATTGAAGAGCGTTCCCTAACCAGTAAAGTTGCCTATCTTTTTGGATAGGGGGCACAAGGTGGGGGGGGGGGGGGGGGGCAGGTGTATGCGTTCTGTTCAGGTGAGTAGAGTCTGGAACCAGTGTAAAAGATGAGGGCAAGCAGAACTCATGGACTTAAAATTGCTCCTTTTTCAGTGCTGTTTCCACTGAATTTTTGGTGGATTGCACATTTGATGGTGTAAATGAGGCCACACTTTGTCCCCCACTCTTCAACGCATTGCTGTCCATCAGACCATGCACTGTATAAATTGTTTTCCTGTATAATAACAGTGACTGCACTTTTAACATTTGATTGTTAAACATCTCAGGATGTCCTGAGAACAGGCAAATGCAGTTGCTTCTCCCTCTTTGTTTTTCCTTTTCCTCCTCAATTTTCAGTAATGGAGTAGTCACTGAAATCTTCTGTTTAGTAACTGTATCATATATATAATTCTGTAGTGCTTGAGGTAAATTGTATATGCTGTATGTAGTCCTTTTTAAATTTCAACAGAAGTATCTTCTAATGGTATTGCTTTTTATAGCAGTCACCTCAATTATAATTATCTACTTTAATCTCCAAATAAGTTAGCCAGCTTGCAATCTATGAATCTCATTATCCTGAAACTGAGTAATTCTTTTGCCCACCGAAAAGCAAGAATTTCTGGAGTCATCAATATGACATTTTAGTATCATTGAGTGGCTGACAGGTCTAATGAATTGGATGAATAACTAACTGTGTTTATGATTTGCTGTTTGCTGCAGTTGTACATGCTTTGGTCCCACACCTGCTCAGAACTGGGTTGCTCAGACCTTTTT
Organism: Chiloscyllium punctatum; assembly: GCF_047496795.1. Taxonomy (NCBI): domain Eukaryota; kingdom Metazoa; phylum Chordata; class Chondrichthyes; order Orectolobiformes; family Hemiscylliidae; genus Chiloscyllium; species Chiloscyllium punctatum. The sequence continues at coordinate 99,277,695 of NC_092743.1, read as the reverse complement.
TGTAAAGATCCTTGCAACAAAGTCAAATCTGTCATTCGTGCAATGAGCTTGAACTGAATTTAAGCCTCGGCACCAGAGAGAGAGAGAATGTACAGATGCCTTGCATTATCCTGACTTTCAGTGCTTTGATTTTGAAGTACTTGGCTGAAGAATAAATCTACAGTCCAGGGACACACAAGGAACAGTAATTCGATAAATTAGCAGTTGATGACTAGGTTAGACCAAGCTAGGTATATTTTTTTCCTGTAAAAATGTCTCTTAAAATAATGCTAGATAATTTGTTCTAGTTTTTGAAATTGAATTGACTCTATTAGAAACCACGACCCCTTGTTCTGTACTGTTTAGTATGTAACATCTGTACACATCCAGTGAATCAGAAAGGGATTGCAGCCTCCTTTTGAGGTTAAAGTTGAAGCTCAGGACATGTTTTAATGTTCTGAGAAGAAACTTTAAGATTTGAAAATGTAACTCCCATGTTTTATCCTAAACAAAAACCGAAAGAACTGTGGATGCTCTAAATCAGAAACAAAAATAGAAATTGCTGGAAAATCTATGGAGAGGAAGCAGAGTTAACATTTCAGGTCAAGTAACCTTTCCTCACAACTGAGTTCTCAGAAGAACTCAGTTTAGAGGAAGGTCACTCAACTTGAAACATTAACTCTGATTTCTTTCCGCAGATGCTGCCAGGCTTGCTGAGCTTTTCCAGCAATTTCTATTTTTTGTCACCTATGCTTTACATTAGGCATCTAATTGATTCAGAAAGCATAACATTTCTGTTCTTATTGGGCATTGTGGTAGGAGGAATAAAAAATCCTCTTGAATGACGAAAGCTTGAATGTGGTAGAGGTGCAAAAAGGGTCTACGCAATTAGATTCATTTCATTAAAGATAGCAATACAAGTAATCAACACATCGCAAAACGAAAATGAAGCTAGGGTTCATTTCTGGAGGAATGAACCATAAAACCAAAGAAATCAGTAGGCCTTTATCGAAATGCATAGAATGTAGTGTATAACTCTGAACTTCTTAATTTAAAAAAATCAAGCACTGACACTGAGCTTTAGTATCATCCTAATATTTTGTGCAGAGGGTGCAATGATTGAAGACTGTAAGCTAGGGTTTTTCCATGTGACAGAGAAGACTGATAAAGATATTTTAGAAGTTTAAAAGAATTCAGCAGGATAAAGCAAATGTGGATAATCCAAAATGAGAAGCCATAAAATGTCCAATAATAAAGCCAATAAGTAACTCAGAAGAAACTGCTTTACCCACGGAGTGAGGAAAATATGGAATTTGCTGAATTGTGGAGCAGTTCGGATAAGAACAGAAGTAGAAATTATTGAAGTACACAAAGGAAAAGGAGTAGAAGATGAAATAAGGGTTCAAGGAGGTTTGTGTATATCTGGTAGACTAATTGCCCTCTTTGTATGCCGTAAATTCTATATAAGAGAGTACAGTAACTCCATCTTCAGTTGATGTGTTTCAGGTTGGTAGGCAAGTTGCAGATTTGACTATTTACCTGTATTACTGTTCAATCCTGTTTCAGAACCAGCGCATTCCCGCTGACATGATCTTTTTGAGAACATCAGAAAAAAGTGGTAAGCAAGTTTTCTTCATTCTTTCACAGTGCCTGGTAGAAAAACAAGTGATGAGAGCAATGCTTTATAACTTGAACAAATCATTGCTTTTATGCACTTCCAAAACAAAAATTCACTCGAAGCGCTGATGTTTGATGGTTGAATGTTAATGTGCTAATTCCGCAATTATATATTGAACATCATTTCCAAAAAAAAACATTTTGACCAGTATTTATGTCATAAACTTCGAGCAAGTACTCAGATTTGATTGTTTTGTGAAATATTTTGTGTTGTGATCAGCAGTGCTGACGAACTTAAATAAATTTGGTTGCATTGTATCCTTTTGAAAATAGCTCAAATGTGATTCAATGTCTGATTATTGTAAAATTAGTTATTTTAATATTAAAATAATGTATTAGCATCATTAGCTGGCAAGTGTAATGAGTGAGATAAATAAGTGAGCTTATTACTGAACGTAAAAGCAAAGTGTTGGAGAAACATGGCAGATCTGGCAGCATTTGTGGAGGGGGAAGTGAAATAGTGTTAACATTTCAAGGCTTATGACTTTTTCAGAACTGAACTGTGTTCAAATGATGATTTGCAACTGCCTCGAAGCATTCTCATTCTCCAAAGATGCTGTCAGACTTGTTAAGTTTCTACAGCACTTTGCAGATGCTGGAAATCTGAAATCAAAACAGTGTTTTGCTTTGATTTATCACTGAACTTTTCCCATCATTGAGTTTGCTTTGTCTCAACTTCGCCATACATACCTTATAACCACTGTTTAGATCATTTTCTAGATTATTTAGCACCAACACAAAAGCTGAATGGAGCCGCAATACTAATATAAATCTTAAATATGTTTGAAAGGTATGATTTAATTTTAATCCCAGTTTTAACCTGGAGTGTATTGTTTGACATAATATCGAGAAATTTATTTTTGTTTTGTTCTGCTTAATTCTGCAGTTTTTCAGTTATATAGCTTGTAAAGGAAAGACATCATTATAAAATGATTTCATCTTAATGTAGACTATTGGTGCTTTCAAAGGAATCAGCAGAAAATGTTGTGAATACCCAGTGTCAATGTTTTTGTTATGATCTTTCATCACAACTGAGAGTTAATTATATTTCATTAGCCTGAAGTACTAATTGTTTTTCTCTCCAGCTATGTTGACCTGATCCACTGAATATTGCCAACATTTTCTATTTCTTTCTCCGCTTTCTAGCATCTGCGTTATTTTGTTTTTGTATTTTGGACATACTGGCTATTGATCTGTTATTGTTAGGAATTAAGTTTGTATTAAGATTCTGGAGAGTACTGGTAATATTTCAAAAGCTGAAACATGAACAAGATTTCTGGTACTTAAAGCAGTGGTCTTCAACCCCTTTATAAGCTCAATCACTTCTTGAATTTCAGTGCAATCCAAAATCTACCCCAAACAAAATATAGAATAAATGATTTTTTAAAGCACTAAGAATAAACTAAGCATATATCAATATTTATTTTGTCCACTTCTCACTGTCTTGACACCGATAGTGACAGGTTATCTGCCAGTGCCTCGAAGTCAGGGATGCAGTTTGAGGCTGCTAGCTGTCCGCAGTCCATGAAAGGATATCTGAGGTGGTTGCAGTACTTGGATTTGACTATAGGAAAATGCTACTTCTCAGCAAAGTGGAGTCAATACAGTTTTTTTGCTTTAAAAGCATAGGATGACAGGAATGAATAATTTACTAGGAGTCAGTAGGGACTGTAGACACTTCAAGTCAGTCAATAGATGTGAACCTAGAAGAGCACAGCAAGTCAGACAGCATCTGACCTAACCCTTCCCCTATTTACTTCTGGGCTCTCCTCCCCTTCCCCAGTTCTGACAAAGGGTTTTGGCTGGGACCGTTGACTTGCCTGCTCCTTGGATGCTGTCTGTCCTACTGTGCTCTTCCAGCTTCACATCTAGTAACTAATTTACTGTTTAGGAGTACCCAAAAATTGTCCCTTGATCTGGCTTTCAGCTGATGTGATTCATTCCATTGCACCTAATTCCTGGAATTGCCTGTTGAATTCCTCTGCTTGCTTCCTCAGGTATGCAAAGAGGTTTTCTGGGTAGAACAATTTTTCTTTATCTTAATTTTTTTGTACTTTTGCCAGACTCTGAAAGTGTTGATTTTTTTTTTAAATTGGGAGGACCGCATACCCAGTTTTAATTTGAATGCACTGTCATTACTGATTATATATGCTGAGTTTCTGTCGTTTCCTTGCAGTACAGTACAGCTCGTTCAACTTTAATGTTACACCTATAAGGAACCCGAAGCTGTATGTGTACACATTGTCTATCAATTCACCACACAATTCATTGTTCAATTAAAGAAAAGTGATGATTTAAAAGAAGTTTTCGATCTAAACTTAACCATCTCACATCAGCATGCAGGATTAGTTTAATATTGGCAGGATCAAGTTTGTTTAGTAAAGATTTAAGCAAGCAGCTCTTGTATGAATCAAGTTTATAATTTAACCTTTTTTACGTGAGAAAAGTTCATAATTATTGGATTATATAGTAGTAATTAATGAGAGCAGAATTTCAAGATCATTTTGACAAAATGCATCGAAATCCAGATTAGTGTCAAGCGTGGCTAGTGTGCCATCAGTTGTGAATGAAGCCAGTTTCTTGATTGGAATATTTTTCTCAAGTGCATACCTTTTGAATTTGTGGTAGATATCTTCATCAGTTATTTTCTCAAAGGGGCAAAAGGACTTGTTAAGTCCTTAAAAACTATGCCCGTGAAAGCCAGCAGTTGGACTGTCAGTCAAAAGATTGGCACTGCAGAACCAGATCATGGGGCCCTTTATGAAGGCCGGCAGCCAGGATTCTATATCGAAGCTAACCAGATGCCTACGTTTAAGGTAAAGACACAAAAAAATGCTTCTTGATTTTCACTTAACAATAATCCTCGTGTAAAAGTAATTCTGCATCTTGTTTCAGGAACTACAGTGCACAACTACTTCTAAGACTAAGAAACTCTTAGACCTCTGTGGAATATGTTCTGAGTAGGTCAAGTATCTCCCATGTGTAGACATTCTCATTATATTCAAGGCTTTGGGTGTACACTCCAATAATGTGTAATTTCTAGATGAACTTGAAGGTCCCTTTATATTGGGTGATAGTTGTTGTGTTTTGGGTGCTAAAGTTGGAGAGGGGGAAGGTGCTATCCTTTGGATTATAAATGTAACCAAAATGAGAGAAGGGACCTATGTTGGCCAGTGACAGGTGCCATCAATCTTTTGTTTTCTTCATTCATTCTAAATGAACATTGCTGGCTACACTAGCATTGTTATATACTAATTACCATGTGAACTTCAGTAAAGCATTTGACAAGGTTCCCCATGGTAGACTGGTTAGCAAGATTAGATCTCTTGGAATACAGGGAGAACTAGCCATTTGGATACAGAACTGGCTCGAAGGTAGAAGACAGAAGGTGGGGGTGGTGGAGGGTTGCTTTTCAGACTGGAGGCCTGTGACCAGTGGAGTACCACAAGGATCAGTACTTGTTCCACTACTTTTCGTCATTTATATAAATGATTTGAATGTGAACATAGCAAGTATAGTAAGTTTGCAGATGACACCAAAATTGGTGGTGCAATGGACAGCAAAGAAGGTTACCTCAGATGATAACAGGATCTTGATCAGATTGGCCAGTAGGCTGAGGAGTGGCAGATGGACTTTAATTCAGATAAATGTGCAGTGCTGCATTTTGGGAAAGCAAATCAAAGCAGGACTTCTGTACTTAATTGTTGCTGAATAGAGAGACCTTGGAATGCAGGTTCATAGTTCCTTGAAAGTAGAGTCACAGGTAGAGAGAATGGTGAAGAAGGCATTTGGTATGCTTTCCTTTATTGGTCAGAGCATTGAGAGGAGTTGGGAGGTCATGTTGCGGCTGTACAGGACGTTGGTTAAGCTGCTTTTGGAATATTGTGTGCAATTCTGCTCTCCTTCCTATCTGAAGGATGTTGTGAAATTTGAAAGGGTTCCGAAAGGTTTACAAGGATGTTGCCAGGATTGGAGAATTTGAGCTAAAGGGAGAGGCTGAATAGGCTGGGGCTGTTTTCCTTGGAGCGTTGGAGGCTGAGGGGTGACCTCCTGGAGGTTTATAAAATCATGAGGGGCATTGATAGGATAAATAGAAAAAATCTTTACCCTGGGGTGGGGAAGTCCAGAAGTTGAGGGCATAGGTTTCGGGTGAAAGGGAAAAGATATAAAAAGGACCTAAGGGGCAACTTTTTCATGTAGAGGGTGGTGCGTGTATGGAATAAGCTGCCAGAGGAAGAAGTGGAAGCTGGTACAATTGGAACATTGAAAAGGCATCTGGATGGATACATGAGTAAGAAGGGTTTAGAGGGATGTGTGCCAAGTGCTGGCGAATGGGACTAGATTACGTTGGGATATCTGGTTGGCATGGACAGTTTGGACCGAAGGGTTTGTTTCAGTGCGGTACATCTCTATGACTCTGTCAACAGACCCATTAAACTGCCATGAGAAGCATTTACAGTCCTTCATGTCATGATGTTGCCAAAAGAATCTTTAGACGAAGATTCCACTATCTATCTTCTGTAGAAGCACAAAGTGATGTACTCTGCATTGCAGTGTTCTTAAAATCTTTGAAAGGTCAGTGGCAAGTATCATTGTTTCTTTAGTTATGTTTCAATCTGTGACGATTTCTCGTGTGTTGCCAGAAGATGGCAAATGTGAAATGATACTTCAGCGCAAGTCTTACCTTTTGCTGCTGGTTTAGAAGAAAATGGCTTTCAACATTAAAACAGACATAAGCTCATTAAATTTCTTTATCTGAGGCATAATTTCTTTATCTGTTCAAGGAATAACATCCAGAACGTTGCTGACTCTTTCATTTGTAGAGATACAGGAAGTTACTTCTGTGATCATGATTTGTTTGTGTCCCCTGGTTGACTTGTGTTGCTTAGATATTGGATGTGGTCACTGCAGTTTTCCCTGTAATTTTTCTTCATACTGCATGGACCTATTAGATAAGCAGATCAGCAGAAAACAGGCAGAAGAGTGAGAATAACTGAGTTCTTATTGCAAAGAGTCCGCACAAACATGTTGGGTTGAAAATGTTTGTTTCTGGTACCGCAGGAAGGTGGCCTCATACGTCCTGGTATTTATTTTTTGTTACTTGTTTGCATTGCCACCACAAAACTTTCGCTTGCAATGGTCCATCAGAACCAAACTGAAACACAAGCTGGCAAAGCCCGTTAAGTAAGTGCACTTTTCTTTAGCTATGTCGCTTCCAAAAGCAGAACTCCCGCAGCAACATGAAGGTTGATGTGCACGCATTGAGGGAACCCAAGTGGGCAGTGGGATTGCCTTCTCAAGACATGGGCAATAAAGGAATGTGATAGTCGATGAGATCAATTGTCAGAGACTCTGTAATTAACCAGTTAATTGTGATCCGGTTGTTAGAGAATGCTGGTTTAAAACCTTAAGAAGCACTTCATAACAAACATTGGTTAGCCTGAGTGAATAATTAAATTGTTTGGTTTGTTTTTTTTAAAGTTTAAACAAGCTTATTTCTTTCTTTGGGCTACCAGTGTTGGAACTTGGACTGCATTAAGATGGAAAAGCTTGAATCAACCCTGGAATGTTTATTATCCTTGAGGGGTTAGTGCAGAAAAGATATTTTTGAAATTTTAACCTTGGAGATCCAAGATTCTTACCAAAATGTTGATGAGGGTCATCAAATCAAGTTTGGCTATTTGGTTATTACTGCAAATGTTTGAGGCCTACAGCAACATTTTAATAAGTTGGTCAAATATTATGCTTTCAGCCTTTCTTATTTAACATTATTTTGTGATTGCCACTTATAAACAGAATTCAACTCCAGATTTGTCACTGTAGACTATTTTGTTGATACCAGTGTTTCAAGGATCTAATCATGTTTGACACTATTCAAAGAAATTGAAACCTTGTTTATATTGACTGCTGTTAGGCAAACCCAGACTTAAATTTATGTTGTGGACTCTGATTTCACTGTTGTTGCCGCCCTTTCACTTTACATGATCTCAACAGGGCCACCCAACTGCCAGTCTGGACTTTATATATGTTGGTGTTTGCATATGGGATGTGGATGCACACAAGTACAATTTCAAGTTTGAAGGAAATGAAAAATGCATTCAGTTTCCATGCAATTACTTAGATTTGCTCTGATATAAATCTGGCAGAAGTATGTTAGAAGAACCTGACCCCGTAGCACCTTTCGCAACCTCAAGATGCATCAATGTTTGCAACCAATGAAGTATCTGACATTGCAAATGACACACTACAGTATGATCCAACAAACGGCAATGGCACGATTACCAGGTCAACAGAAAAGATGATGTTGCTTGATAAACATTGACCACAGCAACAATAATAGGATTCATTGAATGATGAATTCAGTAAGTGTAAGCTGTCTATTACTTGCTGCATTTGCACTGATTTGGTGTATTCACATAGCCAACAAATGCTACAAATCAGATAGAGAAGGTTGAATCATGTTTTTAAAGATCATGTGCATGGTATCAATGTCTGACCTTTCGAAACTTCCATTATGAGATACTTCAATCAAATTCAATGTGCAGGTGCTCGTGATATTATTTTTACCTCATTTAGGTTTTAACATAATTTATACCTCATTTAAATTTAACATAATAACTTGGCTCTATTCTACTCATATATCTTTGATCTCTTAATTTTCCAGAGAAAAAGACCTGGGCCAATCCAAGGGTCCTTTTTAAATTAAAACTGCCATACTTTAACACTCCTTGCAGCAAGGTTATAATTCTCTTAGCTTATTTTCTTTGGGAAAAGGTGTTTCGGGCAGCCAGCTGGTCTTCCTGTAATAGTGAGTTAACCCACTGTACGTGATTCCAAAGAACATTTTATTTGTTCAGTCTTAACCATCTGTGATTTTCCAGCAAGTCAGGTGAGGCAGTGAAATACAAGCACACCAGTCATCATAAACAGACAGTCTGGTACACCAAAAGAGATGCTTGTGGAAAGGCAAGATTGACTTCTGTGGTAAATTTAGTTTTAAATAAATGCCATCTGCTTTTTTTCTGTAAGGCTTTTATTTTAAATTCTCTCTGTTTTTAAGTTCAAGAAATAATCTAAGATTTAAAGTTTCTATTTAGAGCAATTGATTCACTGGCTTTTTGAATGCACACAACCAATTTAGTGTAACATTTACAATTTTCCAGTCCTCTGACGTAAATAGTGTTATATGTATTTAGCTAATTACAACATTTGGGATATGTTCATCTCAGCTGCAATGTACAGTTCAGGGTCGATTTAGTCTGGAAGAGTTTTATTTGCCACACAAAAGAGAAGTGAAATCTGCAGTCCCTGTTTTCAGTACATTACTGACAAAGGAGCCTGTAATTTGAAGTTGGTATAATGAAATTATTTAATGGAGTGTTGTCATCCCCAACTTGATTGGATAACTAAAAGGGGAGTTATGCAAAGGTGGGACCATGGCTGAGATATTAAACAAGTACCTTTTTGCATATGTTTACCAAGAAAGATTATGTTGTGCAAGTCATGGTGAAAGAGATGTAAAAACATATTTTTAGAGAAACTCAGCAAGTCATAGAGATGTACAGCATGGAAGCAGACCCTTCGGTCCAACCCTGTGGAGAGAAAGTTAACATTTCTGATTGTGACCTTTTTTCAGCACTGATTGTAGTGAGGAAAAGATTGATACCTGAAATTGGGATGGGGGTTGGAAAGGAGGAAACAACAGATGAAAATGGAGCCTGGGAGAGGGAAAACACAGCAGATGGGCAAATAAAGAAATTGGTAACAGTGAGCTTGGAGACGCAATAACTCAGTATCAAGTTCAATAATTTTAGTAAGTTCTGAGGAAAAGTCACTCGACCTCAAACATTACCTCTGATTTCTCTCCACCGATGCTGCCAACCCTGTTGAGCTTTTCCAGTAATTTATGTATTTGTTGTCAATAATTTTAGGGCTTGAGCACCACCTTCCATATCCTTTTTCCCATACCCCATGCACCAGGTCTTGGCATCGTAAGGTTGGGTTTCTACCTTTTGATCAGAGATCAACTTGCAATTAACTTTCCAGGCCTTGCCTTGCAAATACACCAAAGCTTGTTTGGTCTATTTTCCTTTTAACATGTTTTACCCACCATTCAAAAATTATTTTTCACACAGAATTCCCAGTTTGATTTTAAAAAAATACAAAATGAAAATTCAGAGAGGACTCTAACATAGCTCTACCCTCAAAACATGGGAAATTCCAGTTCAAAACAGAAGTAATGCATTTCATGACAAAGTTAATAGAACCAACAATTAAAATACAAAGTTCACAGCCACTTTATCTTCCTCCTGTCAGATTCTTAATTACTTTTTGACTTTATTGGTTCTACTCTGTTCTACAACAGTTACATTCAGGATAAGACAACAGTAATTGCATTTTCTTTCCCATAAATGTCTACAATATGTTTTTTCTTAAACAGTTGAAGATCTGAATGCCATCTGAACAAAATTGGAGTCTAGCTTTTAAATTTATTAGTGCAAAATAATGATTACGAACTGTAAAAATCACAGTTTCAAAGTTTCCATGTTGGGCACAAACTTCAAAGAGTTAAAGAGATGCTAACTCCACTAATTCTTTCTTTCTAATAGCAGGCTACTGCCTCCAGTGATGCAACTTTTTTGAAAGATAAGCTATAGACTTCTCTATTCCAGCTTCTTCATCCTGTAAGAGAATTGTTTCAAACCCTAAATTGCTAATGGCTACTGCTAATTTAAATGGCTTGTCAAAGTTAAGTGCAGCCAGTACTGGTTTATTCATTAAAATTGCTTTTAGTAGTTTTGGTCAAAGTCAGCATGGATTTATCAAAGGGAAGTCCTGTTTGAAGGTAAACCTGAAAGTGGTACTGTCTGGATTTACAGTTGGCTTCCGATATAGTTCCGTATAAGGTTAAGAAATGTATGGAAGTATTGCATGGAGAACCTCTTCGCTCGGTGGTGAATTCTATCGCAAAGAGTTGTCCAAGTTCAATCATTAAACATGTTTAAGACAGGAATCAATAGATTTCTGGAGACTAATGTATTAAAGGATATGGCGATAGTGCAGGAAAATAGCATTGATATTGATCAGCCATAATCTAATTGAATGTCAGAACAGGACTCATGCTAAATGACCTGACTCCTTTTCCAATGTTCCTAAGTTTTAACTAACTTTGAGAATTTTGTCCATTTTTGAGTCCACTGTAGTGTGACCTATGCTTATTGTTCAGAAGTGACTGGTCTTTTAGAAAATTTGTTTGGTTATTACACAAGTAAAAATAATGCACAATGCAGTGTGTTTAGCAAACCTTGCTGTATGGTTTGCATCTTGGACTGACTGAAATATACTTGGGTTAATATATTTGGTCATTCCTAACTTTATTTCTTCTAATTGGACACTTATGCAAGCTGTCCACAATTCTGTCGTATTCAGTATCAACAATTGCATTTAGGTGATGATGTAAGATATAAACGTAATCGCATTACTCCAGTAGGGAATAGTAACAAGGTTAGTATCTTATAATCCTAGCTGATATTATTACTAGACATGTCCGATTCCAGACAGGAATTTGGCTTGATGGATCATATTTTGATTTGTTTTGGTTTAAACAAAATGATCTCTTACTGAACCATAAATATACAAGACATCAGTGTTGTGAAATTTTTGTATCTTCACTTTTCGTTACCATTTTAAGTTACTTTACAATTCAGTTGAAGGCAATATTTTCAGCTGCTCTTCTGTTGTGATCGCTTTGTGGACAGGTCTTCTTGATAAAAGATTGTTTCTCTAATTGCGATTTGCATTTGTCCCTCCTTGGGTTCAATCTAAATTCACTTGTACAAAAGGCACACTGATTAGCTTCTAGAGTGGAAGATTTGCCTCTCGGAGGATTATGTTTTAATTGCAAATTTAACTGTTGTACTGCTCACCATTTTGCTAGCTGCTGGTCAGATTTAGCGCATAGTGAATTCGGGCCAATCTGAACCTAACCCATTCCTCTTCAGAGGAGGAACTTGCATTTATGTCCTGGAATCCTTGATCTCCAGAACCCTCAATGTTTCAAAAGTGCAAACATTGCTTTAATGTAGAGAAGCATGTTGCAGCATGTGCACGATTGTGTCTTGTTGAAAGAATAGATGAACCAGAATTATACCAGATTTATTTTCAGATTGTTTTGAATGAATCAAACACACTCAGGGTGGTCCTAGCAGCGTTATAATTAACTTCATTGTTAATCAAGGAATAAAAAATTATTCAGGTTCTGTTCTCAATCTTGGTCTAGTCACTAAAGTTGCATGACAACCAATTCAGTTAGGCAATGATATGAGCCCTGTAAGCAACTGATCTGTCAGCATTCGGTCTTTAGTCTCACAAACGAATTAGTCATCCTTCATAGCTGAGGAAGAAGACAATCTCTTTAGTTGAGAAGAGGACAAAATTTTAATAATTTTTCTATTGATAGTTTATCCAGTATATAATGCTGCAGTAATGATTTAGAAATTCATATTTTAGTGTTTACTTCCATTCTCAGAATGGGATGTGAAACATGCCGGTTTGGAGATACTGCACTTAATTTACAAATATAGATATACTATATTCAAACAGATTCATACGTTTGTTTGGTCTTGGAAAACATGCTGCTCATATTTCTGTTTGCGCAATTATTTGAAGTCTCGCTTCTCTATTTTCATCCCATTTTCTACTGCAGTTAAATCTGCCTTTGTCGATAATTTAGTTTCAGATACTTCGGTTTAGAAGGCAAAATTACTTAAGTATTCTTGTACAGCTGAAAGAGACTTGAGAAATATGGGGATAGGATAAAAAAGTAACATTTAGGTCGACAAACACATCATCTTGTAGAGTGGCAGAGCAAGCTTGAGGGTCACGTGGCCCACTCCTTCTTTAAAGTTCACATTTCCTCTGCATGTTTAGACAGCAATCACAGTGCAAAGTCAATGACTTGATAATTTGAATTTAATTTGGCGAGTTTGCAATTAGATAGTATTCCAGTTATTTGATTTAAATTTAATCACATTTCATGCACCTAATAATGAAACTAACTGTTGTGAAATACATTTGGCTTAATTGCCAAACGACTGTGTTTTGATGCTGTTTTATCGCTGAGCTACAAAAAAATTAGTTGAATTGGCAGTGGTGTAGAATTGCTTTGAAAAAATATGAATGAGCTGTAGATTCTGGTTGGGGAGTTTGTCTCTCCCTATCCACTCATTCTCTCTTCCTGCCTCCCCCTTTTTTGTTTTAATTTTCTTACTAGCCCAGTAGCGAAGGTAGCCCTAATGGGATTTCACGCCAGAAGATTTGATGTCATGTAGCAACCATTTTATTGACAGTGCAAACTGCCTTGTTCCCCCTACCTCCACGGGACTGACATGCAACATTTTAGTTTGAGCTGTGCTTTACACTGAATTCAGAAACAGGCATTCAGACTTGTTGGTCTGTACCATTATTCAGTCCTCATGAGCTCCAGTCAACCATTTTCATCTAAATTTGCAAGTTTCTCTGAAATCATGGGAGAATGGATATTAGCCAGCTAGTTTAGGTAAAGCTGCATCATAGGACAGTTTGCCTTAAATTCATGTATCTAGGAGGAGTGAATAGCACTTTGCCAGACAGAGCTGCTTCGTTTTGATGTCTCAACAGGCTAACTTCATAATTATAGTCACAAAGAAAAACAGAAGTTCCTGGAAGAGCTTTAGCAGGTATGGCAACCCCTGTGGAGAGAAATCAGTTAACGTTTTGGGTCCAGTGAACCTTCAGAATGTTCAGTCATGAACATGACATAACTTTCACTCTCCCTTCATCTCCCTTTTGTTCCCCTCTTTCCTCCTTTCCACTACTGATCCCTGTTTCTCTCTCCCTATCCCCTCCATTGTGTCTTCCTGCTCCCCCGCTTTTGGGTGTTCCCCCTTGTTCTTGGATGCTTGCCCCTCCCCTCTGCCCTCCTGACCCCTTGCGCCCCTCCACCCCCTCTAGCTCTCCTCGCCTGGATGCCTGGACTGGAAAAGCTTTTTAAGAGGCATTGCTATATCTAGAAGTGAATTCTGCATTCCTCTTTCTGGATTATCGACAGTGCAAATGGTTGTCCAGTATTCAGTGCTTTAAGTAATTTCTTGAGATCATGTGCATCAAATTTAGTGGAAAGTGACATCTTTGGTGATTTCAGGGGATACAGATGGGTCATCACTTAGTACCTCTGGCTGAAAATTGTTGCAAATTCTTCAGCCTTTTCTTTTATGCTGAGGTACTGCATTCTTCAATCATTGTGGATGGGGACATGTGTGGAGCCACCTCTTCCACTTAATTGTCTACCACTATTCACAACTGGATATGTCCGGACTGCAAAGCTTGGATCTGATCTGTTGGTTTTACAATTGCATAGCTCTATTACATTCTGCTTATGCTATTTTGCACGCATGCTGTCCAGTGGTGGAGCTTCACCAGGTGTTCGCATAATTTTTGAGTATGCCTGGTGTTGCTCTTGCCATGCCTTCCTGCAGTGACATTGAGCCAGGATTTATCCCCTGACTTGATGATAATGGTTAAATGGGAGAATATCTTGGGACATTTTAATTTTAGTTTGTGATTGAATGTAACTTTACTGTTGCCAAATATGACTTTCTGATGTCTAATTAATAAGAAATGTTGTTCATGACAATGCTGCTTTATGAATTAGAGATCAGTATTCCTCATTAATATGAATTGATGAAATTTATCATAGGTTGTACAATCCATGGAATAGATTAAATCCCATATGTTCGCGCTGAACTTAATTCATGGGTTACTGATGTAATCCAAAACATTAAATTTAAGGCGATTTAGTGAACCAAATTTATATTTTTTTTTTCCTAGCTATATGGTTGTAAATAGTGATTTATTTCACCTAAGAGCATCAATGGCACTATTATCTGTTTTTGCAGTTAGTCATTTGAGTGAAGCACTGGAGGCCTCCCACCATTCTGGTGAGCATAAATTATGCTTTTGAGATTAATTGTAAAGGGAAGGGAGTTGCAAGAAGTCAAAGCAGTGTCGACTGACCTGTATCTTTGTCTGCAAGATTGGACACCTGTTTTATCTCTCATTCTACCATGCATAAAATTAAATTAATAATTTTTCTTCACTTTCACATGCGAATAGTATTAATTTTTTGAAAATGAAGTTAACTTTAGGAAAGACTGCATGCAGATGGTTCGGGTAGGTTTTTGTTATTCGCATACAACTTGCACATGCCTTTTATTGCTTGTGGACTTTTAGCCTGTGCTTCATTATCAGGCAATTAGAATGTTATGCAGTGTTGCCCTTCACTTCAGGCTATAGTTCTCAAGAAAAGTATTCATCATTTTGAAGTTACTGAATTAAACTTCATCAGGAATAGTTTGCAGCAGCACAGTTTACTTTTGCTTAATTCCTGAAATCCTCTTTTCCCAAGTAGTTATTTCTAAGATGCTTTAACTGGTAAATTTGCAAATATTATAAGATCAACTGCCTGTAGTCGATTTTATACCTTAAACAATGTTGCATAATACTTAGTTTAAGGATTTTTTGAAATATTGTGCTGTTTGGAACATCCTTTCATATTTTCAAGAAAATTTCGAGTAATCTACATTCTAATTATTGCAAATGTTTTCATCTTTGTGCTTAAGAATTAAATAATTATAGGAAGCTTTTGATTTGTATAAAAGTTCATTTTGCAAACTCTAATTTTTCCAAAACACATTGCTGAGTTTTTCTGTGCCCTTTTATACTACTAAGTGTGCTATGCATCATGGATGGCAACATTTCTATAATATATGCTGTCAGAATATTAAAAATGTCTAAGCAGACTGCTTAAATATATGCAGTCTGATCAAGCTTGGATTTAAGGCATTTCTGCAACTGTCAATAAGGAATTCTGATGAGCTCAGTGGCATCATATTGACTGTGTATTAATACACGGTATCCTATTGAGCCATCAGCTGATTGTTTAGAATGTAAATGAATCTGGTGAAAGAAACTGATGGATCCAATGACTGATGGCTTAAATTCCAATTAATCAATTGCATCATCAGTTTCTTAATTCAGATCAAATATCTCTTGAGTGCACAAATTTATTTCAGTGGTATTTAGAGAGAATTGCTTTGGAACAAAGCTTCATCAATCACACATAAATGCCAATATATTAGCTAGTTTTAGATGTTGACATTACACCTTCCGTGTTTGGTAATATTTATATGCAGCAGTAACATAATGTACATGATTTTTTTTTGTAGCTGCCTCATGCCAGGCCTGCATCTTATTTTCTGTTTTAAAATTTTCATGTATATATTCTTTTGAAGTGTATAAATTATTTAGAAAAAATTAAGTTGATGGTAAGCAATCTGGTATTACATTTACAGAGATCTATGGTCAATGTCCTGTCTCTTTTGTTGGATTGCAATCTTGTATCCTAACATTTAATGCCTTTTTCATTGTGAGTAGCAGCAGGCAGGCTGCTAATATTACAAGCTGCTTTATTAACTGTTTATGACAGGTTCACGTGGACCTTTTTACATAACCTGTCAGTGCTTTCTCTGAGACTTGACACACTTTGTCCTGTGTGACAGCTATATCAGTTGATCTTAACTTGATTGCCATCAACCCATCCTTACCTGACAGCCCTTGTCAATTATACAAAATAAAATCAAGTATTCATAAGTAGGCTGTAATTGGATATTGGCAGACAGATTTAATAATTCAGTTTTGCTGAGGCTAAACTGGTATTAATTGTAGCTAATGTTCGCCTTAGTAAAAAATTAATTGGAAACATTGCTTGACTGAGGAGGTGGACATCATTATTTTTGTGTGTTGAGATAAGGTGAAGTTCTATCAATAGAGATTCATTATTGCTGTACAATTTGCTTTTAAGTGACATTTTAATTTTCTAATACAGTAGTAATTTGAATCTTGAAATGCCTTAATTTATATGTAAAATCGTCCATGTTATATTGATAAATATGTTTGGTTTTGTACATTTAAAATTATTCTGGGATATTTGTGAACATAGGAAAGCAAGTTAAATTATTGTTTAATTCCTGCAATTGCAGCCAGTTCACTTGCTCTTCTGAACCAGATAGTTGATGGACGCATTGTGAGCTGCTACTCAATTGCTATAAACGGCAGGGTAGCCAAATCTGAACTTTCTATTACCTATCTCTCTGGATAATATGCTTTTCAACAGGCAGCAGTGAAGAATAGGAAACCTGGTTGATTTTAACTCGAATTGCACCCCCCGCCCCACCCCCAACCCCACCAATACACGCACACGCGCACACCTCTTACTGACTTCGCAAAGACCAGTTGTACCACTCTTCTTGCTGCTTCAGCTGGGATGAACCATTTTCAGAGTAAGAATCAAGCAGTGAAACTTAAGAGTGCGCAGACTCTGCCCCATTAATGAAACTACCAAGATATAACGAATTGAATGTTTATTGCAAATGCATGGAAAGCTCACTTTGGAATTCACAGTTTCTGAGTCAGTAGTGGGGGCCATAATAATTTGTTTGAATTTAGGAAAATGTTAGTAACAACCTTTAAAAAATTTGAATTAAAACAAAAAATTATTTTTACACATCCTAACTATAATAGAATTCAAAATACTTGGGGGTTACACTGTGCATAGTAACTGTGAATAGCCTCAAACTATTTCTACTTAAATTAAGACAACTTGAAGCACACTTTAAGAAATTAATAGTGAATAATTTCTGTCCTTTTGGTTTGGAATTGCACATTCAGCTTTGTATTTCAGCCCACAGCAGGTTTTGTATACCTGTAACTGTGAGAGATTTTAAAACTGAGACTAGCATTGCTCATTAAACTAGGGCTGTGCAGTTGCCTCATGTTTTCTTTTGAGATGTTGCCTACTA